>NC_046373.1:42152244-42418174 GCF_011125445.2 Fundulus heteroclitus | reverse complement strand
TTTTGTTTCAACCTGTATGAAACGGAGGTAGTTTGGAGAAGTTTTTTCACACTCATAGTCGAGGGTAAAATGAATAAATTTACAATGTTAATTTTGTTAATTACAGTTTTACAGTGTTTTTTCTGCAGCCGTTGAGAAGCTGTTACTTCTATCGGTGTTTACACCAATTACATGTTGGAATGGGCTTCACAGAACTGGGTCGACTGTTGGGGAGCATCGTTTTTATAATAACTTACCTTAATTCAAGGTTTTCACCCGCAGAGCCAGTCTGCCAGACAGAGGCGCGTCTCTATCCGGCGTCTGACAGCGTGGGCTGAATGGCATGAAACGCCGCCGCCCCCCGCCTCCTCCACACACCGACGTCCTCTGATAAGCGCTCGTTTTATTGAAGCTGAATGCTGGATCGTTATCACACCCCGAACCCACTTATCTTTCCACTCCACTTCCATTTGCCAAACAACCGCGCTACAATAATGAGAGCTCTGTGAGGTTGGGTTCTGGGCCCAGATGAAAATGGGCTTTGAATCGTGGATGTCATTCATCTGTTCCCCGAATCGCCCCCCCCCTGCCCCCCCCCCCCTTTCATCTCTTTTATCACCGGCCCTCACTCCACGGCGTCCGTGAATTGGTCTGTCTGCAAAGAGACCAGGAATCCAATTATGCTCTGAAGAGCTGCGCCGAAAGTCACACAAATGTCACTCTGGGTTTTGTTTTTTTTCCTGAATTTTCCCTTTCCCAGAACTGGGCGAATGCAAACTCCAGCAGAAGCCGGAAAAAAAAACCAAAAACAGGCGATGAGGATGCTTCTGACAAGGTGTTGAGTGAGATAAAGCGGACGTCTTGACAGGCTTCTCCAGACGAATCCTTCAAATGTTGCCGATTTGACACTCAATATTTGAAACAAGCGGCAGAGAGGTGTTGCTGCTCAGTCTACTTGAACCGGTTTCATCTCGCAGGGTGTCTCTCCTCTCCTCTTTTTTTTTAGAAATAACACCTCGAGTAGCTAATCCCGGCGAGCGGATGCTGAAAGCAGCAGTTTCGAGCGGAGATGCGGGGATGTTTCTCTGACATGCTTGTCCTGTTAATAACACAGCGAGTGGGAGCGGCCTTGAAATGCAATCATCGGCGTGATTCTCTGAGGCGGCAGACAAAGCTGCTTCAGAGGAAAAACTCTTCGCCGTTTGGAGCTAGGATTCACTGAAAGCTGACGGTAGCCTCAGACGCTTGTCGTTTTCCTGTTACTGAACCGGTTTGACATGAACGCAAAGGATTGGGGCGTGATAGAAGTGCGGGGAGTGTTTTTATTTCCTAACGCATGCATGTGGTCTACGCTAACGGTCTAGATCTGACCCTAAGACTTTTTCTTTTATCTCTTCCTGAACTTCATGCACTGGATTGCTTTGTTCTTTTGATAGGCGGCCATGTTGGAGTTTTCTTTTTCTTATTTTTTCTCTGTGCATTTGTGAATTTGACGTATTTGTTGTGCATTTCTTTTTTGCATTCAGCACATCTACGGCCATCCTCTGTATATTTTATATTTGATGTTTCAGGAGGACGGATAAAGGATTTGTCCGTGTTTAGATCGTTAAAAGCTTCCGGAGGCGCTCTGGTACTTCCTGGTTACTCCTTCTGGGCGGCCTCCTCTCCCTCCGCCTCCGTCGGGGCCGGGTCGGTCTCCGCGGAGCCCCTGGAGGGCGTGGCCGGGGACGCGGCGCCTTGCAGGCTGCCGTCGGGGGTGGCGGCCGAGGCCGAGCGGGGGTTGGAGGCGGGGCTGGCGCTCATGACAGAGTCCGGGGTTCGCACGGCGCTGAGGTCTCCGTCGGGGGCGGCGGTGGCCTCCAGGCTGTCGGAGAGCACGGCTTCTGTGACGGCGGGCGGCGAGGCGGCGTTCAGGAGGGGCTTGTGGGAGGCGTAGGTCATCACGGCCTCGGTGTCGCTGTCCAGGTGGAGGCCAGAGTGGGTGAACTCCACGCCGGAGTCACTCATTTCCAGAAAGCTGTCCGAGGGGAGCGTCTGGTAGCGGCCTGGTTTGGACACCTCCAGGCCCTGTGAGGAAGAAGAAGAAGAAGAAAGTATTAAGAGGGGATAGAATCTTAAAGACAACCAATATTCATTTATTTATTCCATTCAAAAATAACTTTAAAATTCATACACGCAACACTAGCAAATCGATGCATCGTGAATAAAAAGGAGCAATTTTAAGGTATCTGCCCCTTATCTTACAATAATTGTGCATCAGTTCTGTTACTTCATCTTTTTTTACAGTATTTCCATCCATCTTGTCTCAGTTATCCATATTAGCTGTAATTACATTTTACAGTATTCAAAAAATATTATGTAGCATAATTCAAACTCATAGTTCTTTACACATAAACAAAAGAAAACATGTAAAACACAAAAATCTTTCCTCTTCAAAGAACATTGTATAGAAAAGAATCAAATGCAAAATTTCTCGTAATAATATAATATTATTATTATTGATTATCAAATTGGTCACAAACCATTGAATTATTCCATAATTTCATATTCACTCAATACACTTAATTTAACTTATTATTATTAATACTTTAAGTGACCTTGTTTCTTTAATTTCTTCATATTACTCCATAATTGTACACCTTTTACTGTCATACTACGTTATTTTACTGTGTTTCTAAATCTCATTTTTTATAAAAAATGAGATTTAGATATAAAATTATCGTCCATAATAATTCATTCCCTCAAATTAAAAGTAATACCAGGGTTAACCACCATCCTATCATGTGAGAAAAAGCAGTAAATCAATGCTTGGTTCAGTGAAATTACAGGTTTACACAAACTCACACCTCCAGGGTCGATATCTTCAAGAAAAACACTGAGTGGAGGGGGAAAAAAAGGAAAAGAAAGGGGAGAGAAAGAAAAGAAAGGGAAAAAAAGAATAAAAAAGGGGAAAAAAGAGAAAAAAGGAAGAAAAAAGGGGGGAAATAAAAAGGAAAAAAGGGTAAAAAAAGAGGAAAAAAGGGAAAAAAATAAAGAAAAAAATAAAAATTAAACAAATTGTAGGGAGAAATAAAAGATTAAAAAAAAAATTTACACAAATGTGTTGGTTCTTCTTTGACTGCTGGAATCATATTATATTATATTCAGAATATATATTCAGAATCTGAAAAAAGTTAAATAAGAAAATTGTTCTCTTTCATTTCATTCGGGAACCTCATAAATCAAATCTTCAAACAAGTTTAGTTTATTTTTTTCAGACACAGAGGGAAAGAAAATGTGTCTTTTCTATTCAGGGTATGTAAACATCTGGACTTCTGAACAGGTCAAACAGAGTCATGTAAATCAAACACAAAAGCAGTTTAGTGAAGAAAATCTCACATTAAATCAGCATAAAAATGTTTTTCCCCGTTTCAGGAACGATCCCCCCTCTAACATGTCCTGCTAAATGTAAATAACTTGAAGCGTAAAACAGTCACTGAGGCGATTTGTGATTAATAAGTGAACCAGAATCAGAGAAAGAAACTGTAGTTTCTGTCTGATCCTCAAAGATGGAGCACGGTGACTCCAATCAGCCGAGGCAGAAAGCTCCCTGAACCCTGACCGCTTCCCGCTCGCCGCGCCTCCTTCAGCCCCACAAAAGGTCCCTGCTATAAACTTTAATCCACTTCACTGCTGAGAGCAGCGTCTGAGGTTGATTGCTTTTTAATTACGATCGGCACTTTGGTGGCATTTTGTTGCCGGCGGTTTCTGCTGACTAATCCCAGGGACGATTCCTGACGCTCCGGCCTTTTATTGGATTTTAATTGATATACTTCAAGAGGACGCACCTCTGAGAAACTCAGCAGCAGCCGCTTCTCATCATAAAACACAACTTTTACAACAGAAATAATAATTTAAACACTTATACTTTGGTATAATAAGTTATTTATGATAATTATTGCTCCATTCGCTCAACATCCTGTGTCATGTGATCCTTAATGATAAGAATTATTTAGAGCATACACAATTTCTCTTTGTGTATGCTTTTACAGATTTTCAAGCTTTTCCTACAATTTAAGCTTAAAGAAGCTAGTGAGACAGACTAACAATTCCTCACTGTGCTTTTAAATTTTCTAAAACATCTACAAATAAAAAAAAGAGAAACATTCTTTAATAATTTCATTAACCTCGGTGCACAATTAGAATTAAACGCGGCGGTATTTTATTCAGTTTTACTGCCTTCATGTCACGGACGGTTACGTTTAGACACATGTTCAGTTTGGGCTGTTAGCCGCTTTTAATTGACCGTTTAGGTTTGTTCTCACATTATTAAGCTTAAAGATTAGACTAAAACAAAACACCTGCAACACATTAATATAACGACGCACATAAAGGTAATTTAGAATCAGATCGTTTCATGCTGCCATTACGAGGCGCTGACATTCATATGCGTTTACTGCCTAATTTTGCAGCTTTAAAAGTTTGGGTTTAAAGTTTTGTGCGATAAAAATGTCATTATTTAGGCAGGAGGCCTAGAGGACGTGAAGGTTGTTGGTGTGAGAGAAGAAGATGCAGAAGAACAGAGTTAGATGGAGAGAGATGACTCTCTGTGGTGAGGAAGATGTTTGGTCCACTTAAATCTTTATGTTCAATAAAATGATACTTGTTCCAGAGAGGCTCGCTTAGAATTTTTTAAATTAATAACCCTTAAGCAGGTCTTAAACATAGTTTTCCACTTTATTATATTAACAATGATATTTTGTCTGATGTAGTAATCTAAGTTTTCATCAGCTGTAAGCATAAAATCATCATAATTAGCAGAAATAAAGGCTTGAAAAGATCAGTCTATGTTTAATCAGTCTATGTAACACCTCATTTAGTGAAGTTAAGATAAGCTTTATTGATCTCACAGTGGAGAAGTTACTCAAATAAATTAATTTTTTATTAATTATAATATATTGAATGGGTGTGTAAAGAGGGTGATACTAGTGCTACTGGGCAAAACATAAACAATAAAGTTAAATTAATCTTCACACAAAGACAGAAACTGATTAAAGTGATCTAATAAAAAAGTATTGATTTATCATCATAAAAACTTATTGATTTATTATCATAGAAACATTGATTTTTCATCATAAAAACTTATTGATTTATTGTCATAGAAACATATTGATTTTTTTTATCATAGAAATTTATTTTTTTATTATCATACAGTGGAGATGTGACTTTGACAGCAGCACTCATTGGAGGTGACCGGTTAGCAAAAAAAGAAAAAAGAAAATTTATCAAGCACCTCTAAAGAAAACTAATAAATTAATTGAAAAAATGTATTAACTGCTGCTAAAAAATAGATAAAATATTGTATAATAAACCACACGAGTGAAATAAACATAAAACAAATAAACAACAAAGGTCCTTATCAACCAAATGACTAACCAGTAAAAACTAAACTAGGAATGCTGCAGGACAGGAAAGCCAACCCACATAAAAACCAACAATCATCTAACTGGAAAGTCTTAAAAAAAAGAGACGATTAAAAAAGAGTAAAAGAAAGAGAAACAAAACCAAGAAGTTTGTAGGAAAGTTAATGGAAAATAAAGATGGATGAACAGAAAAACTGAAAAACTGTAAATAATTGGTTCCAAGTTTGAAAAAGAACGTTTTACAGAAGAAAATGTCAAAAATAATCCAAGAAGAAAACCTTAAAGCAGCAGAAATGTAAAACATAATAAACAATTTAAACAATTTAAAGCTTTTTTTTGGTTTTTTCTCTTACCTTAATGGTGACCTCGGTGGCCTCTGACGGCTGGTCACACACCGACTGCGTCAGCGACTCCTCTGTGAACCTGATGTACGCGTCATGGACCACCTGCACCCACAAACACACACACATCCCCACAGCATGAGTGGGTCTCACCCCACGGCAGCGTAGCATCCCCACAGCTGAGGGTTTGAGTCACAGCCGGTCATCAAAGAACACGGAGAACACGGAGAACATGGAGAACACGGAGAACACCCACACACCGACCACATCCAGCTCACAGAGATCTGTGGAGGCTGAGAGGAGGCTGCCCTGCTTCAGAGATGTTTGCTCTCGCCAAGTGGAAACAAAACTCAAATATTTGTTTTGAAACATTAAAGTAAGATTGAAACCAGATGGAAGTAAAAGTAAAAGTAAAAACAAGAAGCAGTTTTCAAAGGATTCTGCTCATCAAGAGAACAAACCTGGCAACATAATCGCCTCCTGAGTCTAATAACCGCATTGTAGCTGCTGACGAGTCGTTTAGGTCGCCGTGAAAGAACTTTGTCCCACTTTTACAGAAGAAGCCACGATATTTCAACCCAATTTAGGCCTGGACTTTGACTAGGCCACTCCAGAACAATGAGGAATTTAAAAAGCGCACTTGCTGGTGTTCTTTGGATCATTGCCACGCACCGACCCAACGTTCTCCTTCAGATTAGAACTTATGGTGCCATCAGCGAGTTCCCACGGCGCTGAAGCAGCAGCGCAGCACCAGACCATCACACTGCCACCACCGTGCTGGACTGTCAGTAGGGACGGCCGGTTTCCGAGATGTTAGTTTTACGCTAGAAAATTCCACGTTTGTCTTGTCGGTCCACAGAATAATTTCTCTTTGGGGATCGTTAAAATGTCCTTTTGGGTCTGCATCAGTTTTAGACTCAGAAATTTCTCACGGAGGCCTTTGTTTTCCCTAGTTTTTGAGCCGTGAACTCAGCTGAGAACAAAATCTGTGGTTCTTTAGCTGTTCTGTTTTTTTTCCGTGACCTCCGAGATGAGCCGTTGACTCCTCAGAACGTTCTCCACTATTGTTGGTGAAGGTTCTCTGTCATCCAGGTCATGGTCATTCCAAAAAAAAAGTTTAAAAAAAAGCAACTGGACTTGTTTTCCGTAGTTGAAGACGTTTCGCTTCCTCTCCAGGAAGCTTTCTCAATTCAAAAAGTGCAAAAAAATTCTCCACTATTTCAGGTTTTCTCCATTTATGGATGAATTTCTTTGTGTTTCGCTGGTGTTCCAAAACCTTAGCCTTACAGGACTGACGACGTCACCGACTTATTTTCTCATCTGTTGTTTGAGATCTTTTAAGCCAGATTCATGTTGTCAGAGAGGTTTAAGTATATTCTGACAGGAACTCAGCCTCGCTGTGACTCATGAAATTAAACTTATTATCCAAACAATTGGTTTATCACAGTTAGGGCGGGGCAAGATATTGCAATTTTAAAACTAATGAGATTTTTCAAAAAGTATAGAAGCCGAGAGCGGACATATTCAAATGTTTTATTTTCCATTGTTTTCTCTGGATGATGACATGATTATCACTAGTTCTTTTTTCTTCTTTTTAAATGCTCATGTTTAGTTTCTCATTCTGCTTAAAGCTTTACTAGAAGAGGCTCAAGCTGAACATGTCAGATCGTGGAGAACCCGCCGTTGATCAACGCGTCAGATTTTACTTCTCTCGAGGTCTAACACAGGCTGAGATTTCTCCGTCTTATAGAGACTTGGCTTTATCGTCCCAGCCGCTGACATTGGTCAGTGTGTGTTTTGTCCCTGTTCTAAGATCTATAAGAGCGCGTCGTCCATCGTCTCAACCTCCACCATCACAATGCAACAAATAATCAGCTGTCATGATAACAAACGTTACGAGATTCAAGGAAAACAGGAAGTCACAAACACACATGAACGATGAACACAGACGCACATAAGAAAAGAGGAAAAACCTGCAGCTTTAACAGTTACAACATTAAAAAAAACAGGAAAAATGTATCAATTAGTAAAGAAATATTCTCTTATTTAGATCACCTGGCATTAACAGCAGTCTTTCTAAGCTTTCTAAATGTTTGTGTGTAATTTAAGGCATCCTGGTCCCCAGAAGTCGCTGTCCTGCGTGTTTCCGGTGGATCCCTGCTGACTCACGCCTGGTTTAAACGAACGGCTGATTAACGAGCTTCTGCAGCCGTTGATGGCCGCTGAGGAGCGAATGAAGGCTTGATTCAGGCGTGTGGAGCAGAGACACATCTAGAAAACTTCAGATAAGTGTGGAGATTCACTGCTTTAAGGGATTCTGAAGGATCCTATAAATCTTTTGGACAGAGACGTCCCGTCCTGGAGAGCTACTCTCCTGCAGCTCATGGACGCAACTCGCCTGAATGCATGGCTCGTTACAGGGCTAAGTCTGCAATAATGGAAATGCATAATGATTTAAAGCTTTAAAACGGTAAAAGGATTTTTGTTTTGGTTGATTTTGAAAGTAAAAATAATGACAGACTTATACAAAAACATGATATAATGATAAAAAAACAAACACTTTAAGATTTTAGGTCTTAACGATGATTTCAATATTTGGCAGTGATGATAAACTATGTTTTTTTCCTTATTTATTCAGTAACTTTATATTACTTTGGTGTACTATGGTGTAGTGGTGGCCCAGTGGTTAAAGAACCACACTTGCGTTCTGAGAAGACTGCAAGTCCCCGGTTCAAATCCCAAAGACTGCCACCATGGGTCCCTAAACAAGCTCCAGATTGGTCCCTGGGCGCTGTAAAAGCTGTTAAATACAGAGTTAAAGAGTTAAATACAGACGACAAATTTCACTAGCTTTTAAATGATACGGCAGGAATACAAATCAGAAAAACAAATCAGCTGAGGCAAAATTCACAAAATCTGCTTTTGAATAAGATCAAAACTCCTGGCAGGCCGATCGTTAACTCTAATTTTCCTGACAAGTGAGACTGTAGCAATAAGTGTTAAAGCAGCAGGCTTTACTTTATTACTTCCAAACATTTAATAACGGCACAACATGAACACGACAAACAAACACAGAAAAAAAAAACTAACAGACTTGTTTTCTGTTAAATTAGCTTCACGGCACAGAAACCAGCGCATGTTCTCTCACACACAAACATTTACATCATGATTTACCTTTTACAATAACACACCGAGGATAGAAATGTGTGCAAAAGGAGCACTAAGTCAGCCCAACGAGATCTTTAATCTGGCCCTGAAGCTTTACTGGAAACACTTGTGATGACGGTTCATGAAAATAAACAGGTTGTTGGTTTTTAATTCAGCAGAGAGGGAAAGAAAATCTGAACGAGGGAAATAGAGATTCCTGTGATGCTCAGCGAGAGGCGCGTGTTTTCAGCCCCGTGACTGGGTGAAACTTCACTTTACAGCTGAAGCTAGACCTCCTGACATTTTCACAGTCTGGAGACGTGTAAAAAATAATGTATATATTTGACTGATGGTTCTTTTAGAGGGAGCAGAAATCTAAATTTGTCTAGAAATGAACGTTTCAGCACAAACAGGGTGTATTACCACCATCTTCTGGTCCACAGCGTGGTTCAGAAACTGTGTTCACACCTAAAAGGTCTCCCTTCCTAAACAAAACAACTAGAACATACAGAATCTCATTAAGTTGCTCGATCTCCAGCCCCGGCTGTGCGTTATATCCCCTAAAAACCCCGCCGCCCCATCAGATATTCAACAGCTCCCTCTGCGGTGCTCTAATAACCTTTCAGAGCGAATTCCTGCCGCCCTCGTCTTATTTCTCATCCTCTCCCCGGAGGTTTTGTGTTTCTAAAAACTAATAAGAACATTTTTCACTGACATTTCTCACACAATCCTATCTGGTGCTTTGCTGTTATTTATTTATTTCTTGCACACGGCCCCAAACTCAACCTGGCAACCTGCAAACCTTGGCTCTGGGCTGATATGTTATGTACACCTCTTTCCTGTCCGTCTTCATTCCATCTAGATGCAGAAACTTCTTCCCAAAATGATGCATTTACTCTCTTAGATTTAGACTTAGACTTAGACAACTTTATTGTCCTTTTGTATGTACAGAGTGCATACAGAACGATTCTGATGCACATCTGCATTAGTGTGTTTTTTATTTTAAACCTGTTTAGTTTCCTCACTTCCCTGGTCTGGACATGTGCTGAACAACTAAAACTGTTATATTAAATGAAGTATACTAATCTACTAAACATTTATTTAACTTAAAATAAGAGAAAAACTTGCTGAAAATAATACAATAATGCTTTTATTTGTTTAGCTCTTCTGCTTTGCCTTCATACCTGCCATCAGCTGGACTAACAATTTAAGAGAAGAAGATATTTAATTTGTTAACTATCACATTATCTTATCAGAATTAGATTTTACATTGTGTTTTGTCTTTTTGTTTGTATTTTCATAATGATTTTAAACATTTATTAATCACAATTTTTCCTTCATACTGCAGGTCATTTTAAAGGAACTCCGATAAAAAATAATCCAGAGAGGTTTTGGCTTATTTTGGGACAGAAAACTAGTGTAACAACTTTCATAATTGACCTTTTCCCCCAATTTTTTTATTGTTACTGAAAATAAAATTATGTCATTTGTATAAAGTCCTGCACCAGAATATTATTTTTATGCGTCAGGCTCTTTTATTCTCACTTTGCATCTGCCCTCTTGGCCAGGCCGTGGTTGTAAAGGAGAACTCGTTGTCAACTGACCTTCCCAGTCAAATACAATTTAAAAATAAATAAAAGATTAACTGCATCCAACCCACTACCAAACACAGGTCTCTGGACCCGAGGAAGCGACGGTTTTCTTTGATAGAAGCCAATCGACCTCCCTGTTTGTCTCAACCCATTAAGACAGAGATGCATAAACTCCTCGCAATCGTTAAATATTTAATAATTCATTTTACATCGATTTCCAACTTTGTTTTCTATCCCTCACTGCTGGTTACGTGTACATCCTAATTTCCATGCCACATTATGCAGCAACGTTGTAAATAAGAGATGATGCCACAGCTGCAGGCCAGTCACATGAATCCTGACAAGTCTATAAGGATAACAGAGACACTTTGTTTCAAGTCTCGGTGCCAGATCTGCTTGAAGTAATTCATCGACTTTAAGTCAAATTAGGTCTTCAATCAACATCTGCTCGATCATTACGTCTGATGGCTGCAGTTTCTCTTGGCTCTGCAGGAGTCATTGAGTGCTCAATATCTTTAATGGCTTTATGTTATCGCAAACAGTCTCAAAGATACCGAACACACACATTTCTAAAGCGGCCACCAGAAAGTTTGTCACAGAAACAAAGTTGATCTAAGGAACTTGTCTGGCGCAGAAGCAGCACGACTCTCTGAATATCAAAAAAGAAAACGGAGGAGGAAGAGGAGGAGGAGGAACCAGAGGAGGCCAGAACACAAATCTCTCACCGAGAAGAGGCGCCGTTTGAAGCTCCTTAATGTTTGAGGGGGGGGAAAGTAATAAACATGCAACACCATTAGCTTTAAAGTCAGAAACATCCATTTATGTGCAAGAAAGCCTGTTTTCTGCACATTCACCACGTCAGATTATTCAACTCTGCAAATGCAAACATACGATATGAAACACACGCATATCTGCACGTAATAAACTAAAAGATTTGTTTGCAAACCACTCAAACCATGACCTTGTTGCTGCGGGAGTACTTCACCCCTAAACTATGATGCAAACCTGGAAGAATATCGCCACACCTGATCAAAAAATAAAAAAATAAAATCACAATTCTGCTGAGATTTGCACAAAAATGCAAAGATTTGACAGCGGAAAGAATGAAAATGTTGTGCAGGAGAGATTTTGCAAATGGGACATAAACAACTGTGACACTAGAGAAATTACATTTTCTGCTAAAATGCGAAGCGAACGCTGAGAGGCTGAAAGAATCTGCTGACGAAGCTGCAGCAGATTGGATGGTTGAAGGTGAAATGTCAGTTAGCTGGAGGACTGAAATTACTTCTTACCAGAAGAGCTTAAGATGCAATATCAGGAGGAAAGTGAGGAAAGTTTAAGCAAGAGCACAAAATTTCATTGAAATTACTTTAGGGAGAGTTAAGATCATGTGTTCGAGAGCCAAGAACTTTATAACTTATGTTACGGCTAAATAACTGAGAACCTGGAAAGACAGAGACGCCGGACATTAAAAGACATTTTTTATTCGTTGTTATTGGGTTTGATAATATGAAAAACTAAATTTGGCATAGATTTTATGTATGTCGGGTCTACAGATAGGATCTTCAGGGCTGACCTTCCCCCCACCCAGGACGTGTACAGGTCCAGGGTGAAGAAAAAGGGGCGGCAACATCTCTGCAGATCCCTCTTATCCTGGACACAAACTGTTTAGACTTTTATTTTTGGGTTGCCGCTACCGACTGCTTTTTGCAAAAGTTAGACAGTTTCTTCTCCCAGGGTGTCTCTCTGATGGACACTTAACAGTGCCAGAGTGTCCGGAACAATACCATGCATATTTGTACTAATTCAACCTTGTCATTCTATTTTGTTGAAAGAAAGAAAATAAAATGAAAAGCTATATATACAAAATATCAACTGAGAGCAACAAAAAATGTTTTATTTCCCACCAATTATTATATATTTATATTTAACATGTACATTGAGAGCAAACTGCAACCAAAGTCAAATTCCTTGTTTATGCGCACAAACATGTCCAAAAAGCTGATTCTGAGAATCCTTAATTTAAGAGTCCCAAGTTGGGGGAAAAAATCAACTGAAACGTTGCGCAGAAGTTTAAAGTTTGATTTGAAAAATCAGGAGATCCCACACCAACCTGAACCTAAAAATCCAACATGGCTGCCAAACATCTAAAATACAGTGATGGTTGCAATTATAAAAGTGACTTTTTTATACTTCTGATAGCTAATCTGCATTTTGATCCAAAACACAACCTACAAAATGTGACAATGTCAGTGAATTAAACATGTCTGAATGCATGAACAAATAAGGAAAACATAGCTATTAACTACTATTAGCTAACAGAAGTTAGCTATTAGCTAGTGTTAGCTAATTACTATTAGCTAACAGTTGCTAACTATTGTTAGCTAACAGTAGCTAACAATAGTTAGCTAATAGTAGTTAGCCTGAAAACTGACAATAATTTGAAAATCTCCCTGCTATTCCAACTACAGGAACATGTTTTACTTGCATGTGACCTCATTCTCTATCCTAACCTTCGAGGCAAATAGGGTGCAGTTTGTGTCTATTAGCAAAACTAGCATAGATGCTAACACCATCATTAGCTTTAAAGGTCAGTGAGGCGCAAACACAAAGGTAGACAAACACATTAAAACACTGTATGTAGGAGGTGAGACAAATGTGAAATGTGGGTCTAATGGCTGCTCCTTCATCTTGGTGAAAACATGGATGGGCTTCAAATGTTTTATGTCAGAAATAAACTATTCCACTATAGCCTTTTTAAAAGAGAATATGCAAAGAATCCTGATCACATCTTTGCATAACAACAGAGATCGGCTACAAAAGTAATCAGAAACATTAAGGTTTAGCGATGAAAAGAGGACCTAATGACTTGTGGAAACATAAGCGGGGCATTAAGCATCTTAAACTGTGTTAAATCTGCTGTAATAAAGAAAAAATGAGACCGCAATTAGACATAAAGCTGTTCTTGCCAGAAGAAAAAAACAAATATATAAATCCAACACAAGTTAGAGACTCCACGGTGACAGGAAGCAGACAATTATTAGAAACAGAGACAAATGGTTTTTTACTGATATTTGCGAATAACGCACATAATGCGCTCTGCTGATGTCAAACAGCCGAATCGGTGTTGGATGGCGGTGGTTAGAGCGCCGTCAGGCCTCTCGTATGAAAGGTCTGAAACATTTATTAGCTTGGATCCCAGAACAATTGTGACCTGAAGTGTGACATAAATAATCTCAGCTTGTGATGCGGCATATCATTATTGCGAACACTTGGCATAACCTAATCGTCCCCGAGAAGCAATCAGTCTCTGCGGCGGCTGCTGTTTACGATGAGCGCGTCTTCTGCCTGCGGAGGCTTTTTAATTGCTCTGAAGATTCAATTACTTTCAAGCCACATTTGCTGTGAAGACTGCTTGAGGAATGAGGGGGACATCGGCTTTGAATGACAATCAAAATTAAACAAAAGGCTTTGGAGAATACCTCCCACTAATTGTTAATTGTGTCAAAACGCCGAATTTCGGTGTCAAGATTTTAAATGGATCCCAGATGAATTGTTTATTGTTCCATTTAAAGGTGATTTGGACATATATTGTTTTTTATTAAGCCTATAATGTTTGAATTATGCTACTATTGTGCAGAATAATGAATTATTTATGCACCTGATGTTTAGGTGCTTTTGAACAGGGGATCCTTTAATTTGAAATTCAGATGTTATTTTGGTGATTATGGTCAAAACTCCAAATTACCAAATCAGTTAATCAGCCAGTATAAAGCAGGACAACAAAGGGACATATAATAACGCCATGTTATTCAAGATTAACATTTATAGAACGATAAAACATGGTAATGGCCTTAAAAAAAGCTCTTTTTTAGTACATTATTTAAAAAGCGAAACACTTACTCTAAAGGCTGATTAGTGGCACAAAATTATAATCAGTCGTGGACAATTGAGCAAACTAAAAATCAAATGTTTCCTGGTGGGTGTTAAACTCTTGGCTGAAATGAATAAATGCATGTTAATATGGCAGCTAATCATGGCGCTCAGGGCACAAATGGGCTGATTTTCTCAGATACGGGATAAAGGAAAAAAAACTTCACAAAAAAAAAACACATTGTGTTCATACTTCCATTACAGATTAAAACATGACTTTTTTTTGTGCAAATGTCACTAAAGGGTTCCTTAGATGACTTTTAAAGCTTAGAAAAATATGGTTTGGGCCATTTAAAGTGTGGTTGTTTGGGGTATTAATGAATACTCAGTATCTTACACGCAGAGAGGAATCAGAGGGACGTTAGTTTGGAGAAACACTGAAAGTATCATAGGAGTTGAGCAAATTTAAGGTTACAAAGCTAAAAATAACTATTAAACAACTCAAAACATTCCTTTTAGTTTGAGGAAATGATGCATTTCACACTTGATCCTTATTGTGAGACATTGTGACATATGTTGACTATTTACTCAGCTAAACGATGACTGCTAATGCTAATAGCATGCTCTAAAACTATGTTTAGTCTCACTCATTCATATATTTATCTTTCCGAGAAAAGGGAACGTATCCTGGTGTTTTCTGTCTGTAGCTGCTGTTTTGTAAATGTACCCATAGTTGCGTTTCCATCACAAATGTGCGCAAACATTGTCAATATTCTGCTTATTTCAATAAAACACATTTTCACAATTGCAGTGTTTCCATTAAGTACGAAATGCAATTAAAATCATACGATAATATGTTTATTTACGTAAGTATCTTGTCCACGAGGGAGAAGTATTTACATTTTTTCATCGGTTCCTCTTTTGCCGATGTTTCTCTTCTCCTCCGGGTATTTCTGTTTCACAGTTTTCCGTTTTGAACGTAAGATTTTGAACCCCGCTTCCTTCATGGTCGGTTGAAGATCTTAGTAAATGCTCGCATTTCTTTGCTGTTTTTAATCTAGTACGTTGATAATACCCCTGTCACGAACTAAATGTGAAAAACACGCCGTCTCGTCGTGAATCCAAACATGCCGTGCCGTCATTCTGCTGCTTCTTCCTGTTGTCTTCTTCGTCTATTTCACCAGCAGTAACATCCAGTTGTTGATCATGTGACTCGTGTGATGCGGAAAAACTGTTTCCATTGCAGTTCTTGCAAAATATACCAATTTCAATATGGCTAACAAACCACCTCATCTTAGCGCAAAAACCTTTTATCAAAAAAAATAGAAGTATTTTTGAAATTGTGATTCCATTAAGCAAATTTATTTCCATGATTACAATTTGCGCAATTTGTTGGTCAATGGAAATGCAACTATGCTGCAGATTTGCAGTTCACCAGCTAAAGTGCATGTGTAGCATAGTGAAATACAACATTTTTGGGATTAACTCACGCAAACATTATTTATTTCTGCATATCCACCAATAATTATGACCACAGACTGTAATATTCTGTCTTGATTCCTGTTTATGATTTGGTTAAAGTTAGCTTTTCCCTGCTTTTTGGTTTATTTGTGTTTTAGGTCCTGTCACAGTTGGAGTTCTGTCTTAGTTTTGGTTTGTGTCTTAGTGTGAGTTTTGAGGTTTCTCAGTTATTGTTTTAAGTTTGGTTTCTGATCTGGTCTTGTTTTGAGCCTCAGCACTGATGTCTGGTCTAATTACTTACTCTGCACGCCTGCCTAACTCCACCCCTCCTGCAATCACCTCTCACCGGTTTCACCTGCTTCCACCTCCATATAAACTGTTGAGGCCAGACATCAGTGCCAGGTCGTCTGTTTGAGTATGGGTGAGTCTCCTCCTGCAAGTTTCTGGTTTGCGTTTTGGATTTTTGACCCCCTTGTCTCCAGAGATCTGAGCCATCCTGTTCTGTCTGTTCCTGCCTTGCCTGCCCCGTTTAGTCTGTTTATTTTTGTGCCGTTTTTTTTTGGTTTGACGATCTATTTGGCTTTTTCCCTGTCTTTGATTTTGTTAATAAAAGAGAAACCTGAACTGAACCTCTGCTGGTCTGGCTGAATTCTGGGTCCCCTGCTTCTGATCTTTACACAGACAGATTAAGTGAGTAATACTGTTCTTTTTTCTATTTACCAATACAGCGGTTAGTTGAGATAAATTAGGCAGAAGGAGAGCAGTTTGTCTACAAAGTGGATTTGTTAGTAGGAGGAAGAAAAAAAAATCGACAGGCGTAAAGATTTGAGTGCGTTTATAAGAGCATCTGCAAAGCTGCAGCTATGGTGATGGGCTCCCAGTCTGCAGTGGTAAATGTGGGTTATGTGTGGGGGGAAAAAAAAGCTCATAAATGTGTGAGGGGAGACGAAGCTTTCAGCCGTTTCACATTATGGAAGTTTCTACAGAAATCAAGCTAGCTAGACGCTCCATTCGAGGTCACTGGCTGCTATTACAAGACTCTGCGTGGATCTGGGGCGCCGCGTTGCTCTCTGAGGCGGCGGACCGGGACAGCGTCCAGCTTTCAGACCCAATCTGACGGGATGCCACCCTGCTCTCCATTAGGTGCCGCAGCTAACGCTCTTACAGCTCTCTCCTCATCTTCATCGGCCACGAATCAAGGTACCAGGACATTTATTTACACTCCGGCTATAAGCTGTGTACAGCCTGAAAACCCTCGCCTTGTTCTGCAGCCAGCGCCACTGAACCGGTGCGTCACAGCAACCAAAATGTGGGCTCTGCAGAGACGGAGGTGGCATAACGACCTCCTCTTCAGTCATGGCGTTCTGCTGAATCTGGCTCTCATCAGGACCGGACATCTCTACTTGCCACAGCAGGAACAGAGCCTCCCTCTATCCTTAATCCCCTCAGACTGTCTCACACGTCACTCCGCCTGGATAACAAGCTGCACTAATGCGGCCGAAAGGATCCCAGAGCTCCACCACAGCCACCTCCGCCGTGTCCCGCGTCCATCTCTGCGGCAGAAAACAGAGAATTACCTGTCTGAAAGCCTCTCCGTCTCCTTTCCCTGCCTGCTGAGCAATGAGCGTCAGCTTCCTGTTCTTCTCGTTTCTTTTGTGTATCTTGTAGAGGCAGGACAGCAGGCACACCAGCACCATGAAGGCGATCAGGCCCAGCATGGACAGGATGGCCACGGCCACGGGGGGCAGCTTGTAGGCTGAAAATCAGAGACACGGGGAGAAATCGTGAGGCTTCGCCGTTGTTCTTCAAATTAGAAATGAACAAAACAAAAACTTGTTGTTTGAGTTCCAAAAAAGTAAAAAAAACAAAATAACTGGACTTTTTTTTTTTTTAAGTTTGAAGACGTTTTGCTTCCTATCCAGAAAGCTTTCTCCATTCAAAATGTCTGGAGTAGTGCGGAGCTCCAAGCTTTATAGTACTGACCAACAAAGGCCTTGTAATGGTTTAGATAACACACAAATTGAACCAAAACTGGTCCACGCCTCTGAAGTGGGGAGTCGTTAGGGTCGTTATTGGCCTGGCTTGTTGTTTGAGTCTTATTTTAACAGGAACTTGAGTTCCTGACGTCTAAAGGAACGTGGCGGCTAAGTTTGGCCATCTACTGTTTGTTAGTTTTTCCAGGGCATTCTTCAGGAGAGGATGCAGAACTTAAGACTCTTCAGGTACTCCTAAGGTCACAAATCCCAGTTTCTCCACTTTGCATGCGGCACAGGAAGGTGACATCTGATCATGAAGTCATCTGAGACGCATGTAGAGACACATTTTAACGGCACACTGCAAAAACAGAACTAAAAATAAGCAATATTTTCTTAAAATTAGTATATTTCTCCTTGATTTGAGCAGGAAAATAAGATGATTTGCCAATGGAATAAGACTTCTGCACTTAAAATAGGAACAACTGAACTCTATTATCTTATTTCAGGTGCAGGATGTCTAATTATCTTATTTCAGGGGTCAAAATACTCATTCCAGTGGCAGATAATTTTCTTCACCTGATCAAATCAAGGACAAATAGACTAACTTTAAGAACATTATACTTATTTTTAAATCCATATTCGCAGTGCAGAACCCAGATCCGGTCGCATCTGAGGGCAACAGATGGAGAAATCTTTGTAAATATGTAAAAAAAACGCAGCAGAGGAGTCTGGGACGGAGGGCAGCGCTGCGGCCGAAGAAAGTCTGAGGGCATAAGAGGACGAAGCGCTGCATAAAGGATGTGAGACAAACGTTTTGTTCTTTTTCCCATTTTAATCAATACGGCATAGCCTCCGCAGCCACAATGTAATCTGTCATTATTTATGGGAGTGTCGTCCTTGAAGGCAGAGAAATGTGATATAACTGAATATGAAGGACGCTGTGACACCAGTAGAGTTACAGCTACTGAGAAAAAAAGAGGCTACGCACCCAGAGACAGGCGTGGAAATAAAATAAATCTGCACGTGCTAGAACGACGCGTGCAGATTGACACGTCCTGCTGTGATAAAAAAGAAATAAATCAGGTGGATTACAGAGCCTCTGTTTGCATGTCTGGCCGGAAAACAAGCAGCGCTTCAGTCCTACAACTTACTACGGAAGAGGATTAGGCCAATCAAAAAAAAAAAAAAATTACTCAATTCTGACTTGGCTCTCATCTGACTTTTTTCTCAGAATTCTGATTTTTTTTTCTCAGAATTTTGAGAATAAAGTCAGAATTCTGACTTCCTTCTCAGAATTCTGACTTTTTTCACAGAATTCATATTTTTTTCTCAGAATTCTGAGAAAGTCAGAATTGAGTAACTTTTTTTTTTTTTTTTTTTTGAGTGGCCCTAATCCTCTTCCGTAACTTCCTCACCATTTTCTGTAACAAGCCTGCTCACATGTGTTGTAACTGGGATCAATTTCCAGCACATTGAAACTGGGTCACAGTTTTTTTTTTTATTATTATTATTTGTAAAAGGGAAAATGCATATTAATAGACACAATGTAAACATGCAAGATTATAACTGGCGCTAATTTCCATCTCCCGTCACTCAGAACGCTAAAATGCACCAAATAATCTACAGAATGATAGCGCGTAGGATCACAATCAAGTTTTACTCTTTTTTGCCCCAATTTAGCTCCATAATGAATCTGATGAATATAAATTCCTAAAAATACACACCAATAAATAATCTGACAGGTTTTTAAACGGTAAACATGTTTACAGCAGTAAAAGCAATTATTAAAAATAAACCCACATAAGTTCACGTCAGGTTTAGGGAGCAGCTTTGAGTTTTCAGTAAGTTTGCATAAAAGCCGTTTTATATTTATATCTGCACACATGTTGGATCAGGCAAAGGTCAGAGGGCCTGTTCCCCCCCATCATGACCTCACCATGCTTCAGGGAGTCCATACCGGTGATGTTGGCTGCAAGCCATGAAAGATGTTACAGATTTTATCCTTTCGCCTTCGCCACTGTGGCATTTTGCATTCATTTAGTATTTCTGTATTTATTCTCGTGTTCGGTTCCAGGTTTTTCTCTCATTTTCTAATCAGTCGGTGCATTTGGCTGCTAACCAAGTCTTTAACGGCTCGTTCTCACTTATAAGGGCCCTCTGTTGCTGAGCCGTAATTACAGCGGTAGAATTAAATGTGAATAAAGTGAAACATCTTGTTTTTTTAATAAATAACAAATTAAAAATATGTTTTATGAACCAAAGAGTTTTTACTGTTTTACCACAGTACATCTACACTGCAAAAACTGAACAAAAAATAAGTAAAGTTTTCTTGAAGTGAGTGTAAGTGTCCTTGATTTGAGTAGGAAAATAAGATGATCTGCCAATGGAGTAAGATTTTTTCACTTAAAATAGGAACAACTCATCTCCATCATCTTATTTGATGTAGTAAATCTAATTATCCTAGTTTAAGGGTCAAAATTCTCATTCTTTTGACAGAAAATCTTATTTACCTGCTCAAATCAAGGAAAAATACACTAACTTTAAGAACATTTTACTTATTTTTAGATCCGTTTTTGCAGTGCATGACTCCAGTTGAGTGAAATTGACACCTAAATATATCACTGCAAAAACGGAACTACAAATAAGTAATATTTTCTTAAAACATGTGTATTTTTCCTTGATTTGAGCAGGAAAATAAGATGATTTGCCAATGGAATAAGATTGTTGCACCTAGAATAGAAACAACTCATCTCTATCACCTTATTTCAGGTGCAGTATATCTAATTATCTCATTTTAGGGGTGAAAATACTTATTCCATTGGCAGATAATGTGCTTTACCTGCTCAATTCAAGGACAAATACACTAACTTTAAGAACATTTTATTTTTTTTATATCCGTATTAAACCAATATGAGACGATGCACATTAAAACATCTGTATTACCTTCCACTTCTACGTAAAGGTGAGCCACAGGGAAGCCGGCCAGGTCGGTCACCTTGAAGACGCCGGTGTCGGTGGTGTGGACCTTCTTCAGGACGAGCTCTGAGCCGGACACCGTCAGCCGTCCGTCCAGCTGAGGCTCCAGCGGACTCACCAGAACCCCCTGGTTCACTATGACCTGGTCCTGGTTGTCCGCTTTGGACCGGTAGACCACGTTGAGGTTGGAGTAGTGCTGGAAGAGCTTAATCCTCGGGCTTTCGTCATAGGAGAAGTGCAGGAACTTCTGGTGATCTGGAAGACAAAGTTTACGGGACTTCACCGAAGCAAACACGAAGGCAGGCGCAAAATCAGCCAAACAAACAGACATTATCCAACATTTTCCTTCAGCGAGTCAGAACTGATAAATAACTTGGCAGCACTGATAATTAATTTAGTTGTTTAGGAAGTCAGGATGATAAAAAAAAATATGCCTCAACCCTCTTCTACATTTATAATCTCTTGCATCGTTTTCTCAGAAAGCAACTGGGTTTTAAAATTACTTTGAGGCTAAAAAAAAAAGAAGGCGACAAAAAACTTTTACCATCTGTTAAAATTTAGCTGCATCCAAGTGTGGAAGAAAACAGATAAGTGGCTGTTTTTAGGTTTTTAATACTGCAGGGGAGTTATACAGAATTATATACTGCATCTTTGTACTTTTAGAAAATATTTTCTAAACTGGTCACCATTCTGTTTGCAGCCAGGAGGTTTTAAATAGTTGTTTTTTAATCTCTGTCTTGTATTTTAATTGCTCCGCAGCACTTTGGTTTGTGTTGTTTTAGTAAATATGGTCAAAACTGAGTTCTAGATTAAACATGGCTATACTATTAAAGGCTGGACAGGAAATAAATATTTCTTTAGACATATTGCCAGACGATTATTTTATGTAACACATCACACACAAAGGGTTTCAGAGTATATGATATTTTAGACAAATGATCAGGTCTGAAGTTGTTTAGCCTGGAATTTAAACAATCAGCTATTTCTACCCGTTCACAACGATGATCCTGGACACAGGATTAATGTAATTAACTAATTAGCAGTGAGACGTGTCCACATCCTGTTAAAGACAGCGCTGCTCGCTGAAATGAGGCCAAACTGTGACTAACTTTCCATTTTCATGTCGCCATTTTGCCTTTTCTGAACCTGCTGTCTGGTCTGCAGCCGTTTTTCTGCCTTGGGCGACTTTAGGACGGCACCAATCAGCCGCTCTGTCGCCTCAGGAATGTTTAACTTCAGCTGTTTCCTCGCTCCGTGTTGATTAATGCCCACTGATTCATACTTTTTTATATCTGCAATTAAATGTGCTTCTTGCTTCCGGTGAAAATCTGTTTCGGTTTTGTTTTTGTCAGGAGTTTCTGAGCGGGAGACCGACAGCCTGTGTACGTACAAACATTTACCGCCTTAAAGCTTTTAACAGGTAGTTACCGTGTTAGTTTAGGTGGTGTTAAAGCAGATTGTTTTAATCTTGTTTTTTTTAAATACCTCCAGGAAAATCAAGGTTTTAAAGTAATTTAATAAATGCGATTATGGGTTCCAACGAGGCTAATTTGTTTGGTTAAAATAACTATTTATACTAATTATATTAAAAAAAACTTTAAGATATTAAACATACTTTTCATTAAGTCTATATTTCTGAATTAGAAATGTTTTTTATTGATCTGACGTAATATCCTAATTTTAAATGTTTCATTAGTTGTAAATTGGAAATCATCATAAAAATGGAACAAAAGGTTGGAAATATCAGCCTGTGTCTAATTCATCTATATAATGTGAGTTACAGAAGTAAATCATATTTTCAGCAATATTTAAATTTATTGGATCATGAAACATGATCAGTGTTTGGACCCTAAGCTCATGGCGGCCATCTTTGTTTCTGATTTCTGACATTGACGTTACCTTCTGGTTTCTATGTGGAAATACACATGCAGGTCTAAAATTAATTTAAACAAATTTATTATCTAAGTTAAAGTTAGAAAGGTGCCCTTAATTATTGGCCTCAAATATAATGTGTTGATTAAAAAAAATATGATCTGTGTTGTAATCTGACGTCCTGAACTTTAGTTGTTTTAGCCTGGAAACAATGCAAGGATCTCCTGATTTTCAACAATGATATCCTTACTGTCCATTCATAACCTTTTCATTGATAATCTTCTATTTAAAATAGAATAAGATAAAGGTTAACTTTTAAAAATGTGGGTTTTTTTGGACCAGAAGGATCTGATTTGATCTGTGGAAGCTGCAGATGCGGCCCAGCTCAGACGTCTGCTCACCTCTGACATTCAGACAGCTCCTCATCTTGATGTGACCGTCTCGGTCCAGCACCGTGAAGCTTCCTTCGTCCATCATTCTGACCGAGTGCAGCGTCACCTGCGTCTCCGACACGCTGAGGCGGTGCACGTAGTCCTCGCCCAGCACCGTGGCGTTGTTGTAGAGGAGCAGCGGCGGCGGCTCAGAGGCGTGAGGGACGACCGTCTGGTTGACTCGGACCAGACTGGGCCTTAAAACACGAGATGGTGCCGTTTTAAACCCAGATCACTAAACATTTGTCTGCCTTGAACGCTGTTTTTACAGTTTTACACGAATGTTTATAACCCTTAAAGCTTTTCACACGTTTATCATGTCATATTTAGAAACTTTACTGTGTTTTGTTAGGATTTTATGTGACAGACAAACAAAAAGTTTGGTTTGAGAAATAAAAATAAATAAAACAAGCAAAAGAAGAACAATAGTAAAATATAAGAATAGACGTTCAAAGGAGTGGGTAGAAGTATAAACATATTTATACTCCCCCCGCCAAGTAGCAACATTATCCAATCAATTAATAAACACTGTTGGTTTTAACATTCTTTCCTAACAACTAGTTTCTATATAAAGAGTACAATTTTTTCCTATTTGCACGCCATTATAAAGAAGCATCAATACTATGCAATTATTTCTACACAAAGTAGTCCATGTAGTTTAAAAGTAAAAAAAAATCTCCATGTAAGCCCACTTCACTCTGACAAATAAAGTTACGTGAACCTAATCGCCCTCACAAGCTTCCTGATTCGCAAACAGAGTCCATCTGGGTGCAAATAAACCTCAGGAGAGAGAAAAGCCATGTTTGAAGTTTGCTAAGTGCGACGTAGGATGCACACACCAATAATAGTCTGATAGGCAGATAAAAGCAAAACTGAACATTCTGGCTAACTTTAATTAAGAACTGAAAAATCTGATCCTTTACCTCTGATGTGAGAGAGCAGAAACTATCTTCTAGGGCTGGACGATAATTCAATACCAACAGATATCAATCGATAAATGTATATCGATGATAGAAAAAAGGGTCAATAATAAGTTCAATAGAACAGTTTTCCTTCCTTTTGCATTCTAGCCATGTAGGTTAATATTACAGTCATTAAATCCTGCCAACCAATCACAATGCAGACCCAGGAACTAAGCTCCGCCCCCTTCAGAGTGTTCAGAGAGCACACTTTCTTTTTTCTATTTTAAATACTTGCAGTTTTGGTAAAAAGTTGGTTGAATAAAGGGTTGAGTTTGAATTCAGTGTTTGTGTGTCTATCTAAAAACAGGTTGCTAAGCAACAGCAAAAATGGCCATGGCTGCACTTAAAATAAATGTTTTGAATTTGTTGATAATTATCAATATCGATCGATATGATTTCTATTTTATCAATGTGTTTTTTTTTTCTATATGGTCCAGCCCTGCTATCTTCCAAAGAACGATGAGTGAAAAATCGTCCCTCTCTGGATGTGCAGAGCAGGTAAACTGGCAGCAGCAGCTGCAGCAACATGTGGTTCTGCACAGCATGGACTCCAACAGGCTGAACACAAATCCACGACACACACTAACTCCACGTTTGCTACTGATCGGGTTTTCTGAGCGTACCTGAACTCCAGCGTGATGGGACCTTGGATGTTCTTCACATGGATGGTGTACGTTTCTCCGTATTTTACAACATTCTCCGAAGCGCAGTCTGATCGTCGGCATAAGAGAGTTAAAGACAGAGACGTGTGTTTATTGTGAAAAAGGGACAGAAAATTAGTCATACTGTGCTGAAAGACTCCAGGAGTTAACAAAATCTGCCCTTTTGTGATTTTTTTTATCTAAATATAACATTTCTGTGGAAATACAACAAACCGTTAAATCTTTTTTCCAATAATTATTTCTGTTCACTCGATACAATTGTTAGTTGTAACTCTTATTTAATCTATCATCCAGTGAATCGTGTTTTTTGTGATCATTTATTCATTTAATAAGTCAACTTTTCCGGATGCTCTCCACAGGGACACTGAAGAAGTTAAATTAGTTGTCAGCAGACGTTAGACATCATTAACTTGACTAATAGTCTGATTTTTCAAAAAGACGTGAGCTGATTCCCGTCAGAGGAATTTGTTTTCGCCAATTATCCCCAGAAAAGGAAAGCTTATCTGTTAGGCCAGATGTTTGAGCATAAACTGTGCCGAGTTTGTCCGGTTGAGCCAGGAAGGGCCGGATCTGAGAAGCCATTATGAGTTCATGTGTTTGGGTTTTAGCAAAGTTGCTCTTGCAGAGAATACAGGATGTAGCCAAATATTCGTATTTCATTCAGAATAACTCCCAGAAAAGACTGAAACTACATGTCTGGGTTTCTGTCTGGCATCTGATGAGCCGAACAGGGACAGCAAAGGTCCGGTTCTTTGGAGGAGCTGCAGAATCTGGGCTTTCTCTCCCCGCGGCTGCCGCCTCGTTTCTCTGCAGGAACCTTACCGCGGACGATGAGGTGGAGGTGTCTGACCATGCTGGAGTTCCTCCTGCTCCTGATGACGTACAGCCCCTCATCCTCCTCCTGCACGTCCTTCAGCACCAGGTGGCCCAAAGAGCTGAGCTCGGTCCTGTTGTGAGTCACGACCCGGCCCGGCCCGAGCAGCTGCACCTCGTAGGAGCTGTTGGTCCTGGGTTTGAAGACCACGTCCGAGTCGTTCCAGGACGACACTTCGATGTGGACGTCCTCGCCGAAGAAGGCTGTCCTGCTCTCCTCTTTGACTTGAAACGGGAGCAAACAGGAAGCTGTTAACTTTCAAAAAGACTTTTATTGTTCATTAATTATCATCCAAACCAGTAGTTTTACCTTTGGAAGATGCTGACACAACTGTGCAAGAAAAGAAAGAGGGGGAAAAAAAGAGGACAATCAACTCCTTTGTTGTGAAAACCAAACAACTTCCACATTAAACATGAAAATATAATGTAAATTCTGCCTAAAAATAGGCTTGATTACAATGTTTCACAACAAAATAAAAGCAAGCCGGGCGGAAATGAAACAGATCACAACGCAGCCGAGCTTTGTTGGAGAGCTTTTTTACTTCAATCATTAAGTTTTGGTTTTAAGAGGAAGTCTGTTGCCGACATTTGTTTATCTAAACTCCCAAAAGACGGGTTCTGTTTGTGCTTACCGGTGCAGAACACGGCGCCGAGTACCGCAGCTCCGATTGCTTTCATCTTGCTCTGCCTCTCTCTGGAAAACAGAAACAAACGCAGACAATTAACAACAAATAAAGACTTCTATAGCATTATTACTGCTCTGAAAAGAGGTTCAGAAAACACAAACTCTACTTTCTGAAATGGATTAATTAGTTTATGCAACATAAAGGTGGTTAAAGTGAATGGAAAAAAGGACCAGGAATGCTGCTACCAGCCATCAGTGTGTGCAACGAGGCTCAAGAATACCTTGGCTTGGGTCTGAATAAAAAAAGAATGGGTTCTGAGTGGCCTAGTCAAAGTCTGATCTTAAATCCGATTGACATTCCCCTATAATGTTTAGTTTGGTGAGTTATTTATCTAAATTTCTTATTTTTATCAAAATACAACAAGCTGTTAAACAGTTTTTAATTATTTTTTAATTAGTCGATGCAGTTGTTGGTTATGTCATTTATTGCTTAGTTTAATTATCATTCAGTGAATCACATTATTTATAATCATTTATTAATTTAACAAGTTAACTTATCTGGATACTGTTTGCCTCCATAGGGAGGACGGACATAGTGGCGTAGTCAAAGTCTGATATTAAATCCGTTTGACATTCCCCTATAACATTTGATTTTGTGAGTTATCTAAATTTCATATTCTTGTTAAAATACAACGAGCTGTTTATTTTTTTTATTTTTTTTTCTAATTACTTGATGCAGTTGTTACTTACATCATTTATTGCTTGGTTTAATTATCATTCAGTGAATCGCATTATTTATAATCATTTATTAATTTAACAAGTCAATTTATCTGGGTACTGTTTGTCTCCACGGGGAGGATTGTGGCCTAGTCAAAGTATGGTCTAAAATCAGGCTGAGATGCTGTAAAATTACGTAGCTGAATCGGACATTAGTGCTTAGAAACTCTCCGTTGTGGCTCAATTGAAACAATTCTGCAAAGCAGAGTGGAGCAAATCTCTTAAACGACTAAAATACTCCTATGCAGTTTATCACAAATGCTGCAGCCAAGAATGCCACAACCAGAAATCAGCTTTAGAGAGCACTTAGTCTGTGTAGGGCCAAGTTGCTCTGAATAGATGTTTTCTTTTATTAAAAGACATTTTCATTTGCTTTTTGTAAACTAGTCACCGATACTAACGTTTTACATGATGACTCAAACCATTTAAGCACGACAAAAAGCCAAAACAGACAGAAACTAAATCTGTCGGAGAGGAAAAAGGGTTTTCACAGCACAAAACATTTCAATCTGTCCTAAAGCTGGCAGGTTTAAGCTCTGCACCACGGACCGCCTGATGATGCCAAGACCCCGTGGCAACAAAATCTATAGCTTCAGTCGACGCAGAATACTTTATTAAAGCAGAGTTTATTAAAAGTCTTTAAGGCGTGGAGGTGAGGTGAACTGCGGGGCCTCCTGTCTCCTGCAGAGAGACATCCAAATCCACTCACATCACATCACTGAATGGAGAAGGATGGAGCAAAGTAACACAGCAGGAGCGCACAAGTACAGAGAAAGAATTTAAAGACGTGTCAGTTTAAAAGCAAAAGACCAACAATGAGGAAAAAAGATGGGCAGGAAGCAGCAGGGCTGAGGAACCTTTAAATTAAAGCAGAGGAGAACTTTTAATGGATAAATTATACCGGCTACTGCAGAGACTGCTGCATTTTTCTGTTTCAACTGTATTAGCATCGCTAGCAGCTAGCTAGCATGCTACAGCAGCTAGCTAGCATGCTACAGCAGCGATGAAAAAGATGCATCCGCTGCAAATCCTCCTGCTCCAGCAGAATAACTCCTAGCTGAACGCTTCAGAAAAGCTTTTTACTTATAAGAATTGGAGGCCAGAGATAAGGACTTTTGACCCCTTTTAGAGCGTAGGTGTCAAACTCCAGCTCTTTTTTTAGACGTATCTCTGCTTCAACGCAATTCAGTATATGTACAAACACAAGAACTGCGACTGGTTGCTCATTGAATTAGGAAAATGGTTTAAAATTAAATTCAAACTCAGTTTTTAAAGCTTTTTGAAAACAGGAGTAAAGAAATATTCTTGTGGCACAAAGATCTGACATTTAGAGAAGATTAAAAAGGTAATCTTGGTCTCTGCTTTAGCACACTCTGCTAATGACATTTAATTAATTAGGTCGTTAGCTGGATTCTGAGGCTGACTGCATGCTGAGGAGAACATTCGGCCTTTAGGTCAAGCTGCGTTGGACCACCTAAAAGTTGCAGGACAAATGGCTCAAAGGATTTTAGATCACCAATCTAGATCCGTTCTCCTCTTCAGCTCAGCTCACATGTTCTCTATAGGATTTAGGTCTTTGGACTTGATTGGACGTGGACAGACATGGAAGGAGGTGTTTCTGTGTCTGGGGAACCATTTCCGTTCATTAGACTGTGTGTTTTTAATTAATATACCATCGAGAGATCCAATGACGACCTTTTTCTCAGTTGTTAAATAGAGTATTTATTTTTTATTATTGCCCAACCTGCTCGCTGTGAGTCAGTTTAAGGCAAGACAAATTTATTTGTATAGCACGTCAGTACAGAGACAATGCAAAGTGCTTTACATGATTAAAACATAGGAAAATAAAACCGAATAAAAGCAAGTTGTAATAAAATGTGGAAACAAAATAAAACATGGGAAAATAGAAATTAAAAGCAAATATTAAAAACAGTTGGACTACGAAGTTGAACTAATGATGTTTCAGTCATGCTTTTAGTTTTGCTTTAAGGTTTGAATATAATTCATTATTTCTATAAGCTTTTAATTATTAAAACAGTTTAACTAGAGCAGTCGAAGGAAATTCTAAACAAATGCGTTTTTAATCTTGATTTAAAGGAACTCAGGCTTTCAGCACTTTTACAGTTTTCTGGGAGTTTGTTCCAGATCAGTGGAGCATAGGAACTAAATGCTGCTTCTCCATGTCTGCTTCTGCTTCTGGTTCTGGTTCTGGTTCTGCAGAGCAGGCTGGAGCCAGAAGACCTGAGTGGTCTGGAGGGTTGATGCCCTGATAACAAGTCTGTGATGCATTTAGGTGCTAATTCAGGGATTTATAGACTAACAGAAGGACTTCAGAACCGGGTCCATGTTCTCTACGTTCTTAGTCTTAGTGACGACGGGAGCTGCAGCGTTCTGGATTAGCTGCAGCTGTCTGATCCACTTTTTAAGCTGAATTTGGGTCGTTGTCCAGCCTTTGGGCCACAGACTAAGGGAATTGGACCTAGGCCAAGGTCAAACAAACGATATAGGCAAAAAAGCATATAGATAAAAACAGAAATCATATTGATTGATCTTGATAATTATCAACAAAAACAAAACATGTATTTTAAGTGCGGCCCTGACCATTTTATGCTGTTGCTTAGCAACCTATATTTAGATACAGAAGACAGAAACACTGAATTCAAACTCCACCGTTTATTCAACCAACTTTTTACAGAAACTGCAAGTCTTTAATAAAGAAAAAACAACACATGCTTCCTGAACTTGAACTCTATGAAGGGGGCGGGGCTTGGTTCCTGTGTCTGCGTTGTGATTGGTTGGGAGGATGTAATGATGTAATATTAACCTACATGGCTAGACTGCAAAAGGAAGGAAAACTTTTATTCTATTGAACTTTTTATTGAACCTTTTGTTTCTCTCGTTGATATACGTCTATCGACTGATATATATCGTTGTTGAATTATCGTCCAGCCCTAATAGCGTACCGCGAGCGAGCTATTTTTAGAAACGTAACGTCACGATGACGTCACATCACATGGTACGCAGTAGGGCAAACTTGCATAGTCCGCCGCTGTTTCGCTGTAAAAGAGACGTGCGTTACCCTTCGTTTTACACATAAAATGACTGGACCCCTGCATCGTGTCATAATTGTCCCCAGGGAACCATAAATCTTGGATTACTAATTAGAAATTCCTGGAATCTTGGATTTTAAAAGAGATTCAGTATAATTTAAAAACAAAAGCAGGTCTATTCCATTGAAGAGAGTTTATACCAACAATTGTGCTACCGCTCATTAAAACAACTATTTCCCACTGAATAAATCCTCTGAAATGTAACTGCTACAGTTAAATATGTATTTATTTCAACACATTTCAAACTCCTTGCTGCTCGTCCTCCCTGCACTGCTAAACCTGGAAGTATTGAGCCCAAATACTCAAGCACTAGCAGTCATGATGAAGATGTTTCAGTTTTAGACATATTATCAGGTCTTAATCAGGTCTTAAAGATACTTTAAACCCACTTCAAACCTTCACAATATCAAGAAAAAGTGAAATAAATTGCTTCTAAACTAAGTCCCCCCCATATTTCAACATTTGGTAGCTACATGCCTCACTGCAAAAACGGATATAAAAATAAGTAAAATGTTCTTAAAGTTAGAGTATTTATCCTTGATTTGAGCAGGTAAATAATATTATCTGCCAATGGAATGAGTATTTTGACCCCTAAAATAAAATAATTAGACATCCTGCACTTGAAATAAGATGATTGAGATGAATTGTTCCTATTTTAAGTGCAAAAACCTTATTTCATTGGCAAATCATCTTATTTACCTGCTCAAATCAAGGACAAATACACTAATTTCAAGAAACATTTTACTTATTTCTAGTTCTGTTTTTGCAGTGCTCTTATTTGCTGATATTTATGGACATTATTTCCCTTCACAGCGATCTTAAATGTACCACAGCCTTTTAATCAGGTTGAAAGGTGGACTTTGACTAGGCCATCTTAATTCTGGGCTTTACAGGTGCAAACACTGATGATGATCAATTGTCCGGTGCATTTAATTGTGCATGTAAATATGTCTGTATAAAGTATTTCATTCGTTAACATATTTTATTGCATTTCTAAATGCTCTTTTAAGTTTATACACATGAACTGCATACCTGTTGTTGCCTCTGTTCTTTACTCCCTGTTCTTTTTCCGTGTGTTAGGCATGCTGCGGGCCCTGAAGCACAACTTTTGTTCAGATGTTAACATGAAAATGACCAGAAAAACCTTCAGCCTTAATTCGCAGGTCCTGCCTCACATTTTCCCCTCTCAGATCTTTTAGGAGAACATGACTGTACGTCATAATAAAAAGGCACCTGCAGACCAGAGCATTTTCTGAGGGCTTACGTGTATCAAATGTTTGAAAAACACAGCTAAGGTTTTAGAGCTCAGCAAGAAATGTTTTTTAAAAAAAAAAGCCTTTTAAAAGCCCTTTTTGGAGAAGAGAGCCATTAAAAGCTGATTTCTTAAGCGTCTCCACAGAAGGAACAGGCGGATATTGTTCAGAAGGCTCTGAGTACTTTGGGGCAACACAGCAATCTTGGCTTTTTTTTCTTCTTCTTCTTCTAATCGCCGCCCTGCGAAGCAAGTTGAATTTACATTAACGTTCTGTGGAGCCATTAGCTTATTGCCCGTAAGAGCGTTCAAGCTGTGGAGCTTGAAAGGATGTAAATCTAAAGTGTGACATCTCTGACAAAGAAAACTCTTGAGTGTGACGGGGGATGACAGGCCGCTGCTGGTTCTGAAAAATAGGAAAATGTGCAAAAAGCCGAGCGATTAGACACGTACTGAGAGCGAGTCTTTGAGCAATTTTAGACAAAAAAAACGGAGAAAGCGCAGCGTAAGGGGCTGCAGAAGGCCACGGTCCAAACGGAGAGGAGAATAAAGACGGACGGTCTGCTCAAGTGGATCTGATTTAATCAACGTCCCTCACGCTGCTTCAGAGGAGCACTTCCCTCTGAAGCTGCCGGATGCTTTAACCTGCCTCCCTCCATCTGGATGGAGGTGTGATTAGCATCAGAAAGCCCTGAATCCAAACAGGGCCGTCGTCCTCCTGTCGTCCCGTTGTGAAGTGAGCAGGACGGAAAGGTGTCCTCCTCGTCCAGAGAGGCTCTGAGGTTACAGCTCTCTGTCTGACCCCGCTCCTCAGTTTAAGTGGCTCTTCATGCATCTGGATGAGGGAACGCACACAGCGCCCATCCTAATCGTGTTACAGCGTCAGCTCTCTCATCTCCCTGCTCCTCTCTGTTTCTTATCTTCCTCCTAAAAACAGCTTTATTCTCCCAAATCCCTCCTTTGGGGTTAATTATCCTCCTGAGTCCCTCAGAGGACACTCGGTCTCATGCTTTGGTTTTGCAGATGAGCCCGACTAATATTAAATATCCTCTACAGTGGATGCTTCCCTCCGCGCACTGAGCACTTTCCCTGATTGCAGCTGATCTGATTAGTCTCAGTCTCGCTAAACTATTACAATGTTGTGCCAAAAGCATCAGGGAAGGTCAGGGAAATGGTTCTATGGTTCCAGTTTTCAATGAAAAGGGGGTAAATGTGTGTTGGCTCAATATGCAGGACCTTACAAAAATAACCACACCCCTAAAAATGTTTTACAATTTGTCATTTTAGAATCATAATTTATTTTTATTAAGATGTTATGTGATGAAAAGAGACAAAGTAGTGAAAGAAAAAGTCGGCTTTGCTTTTAACATCGTTTTGAAAGGATTTGAATTCGGCTCCGTTGACTTGGATACCCCCAAATAAAATCCTGTGAAAACACTCGCCTTCAGAAATTACCTAATTAGTAAGAAGAGTCCTTAAACTCAGTACAAATGCAAATGTTCTGCTTTTTATTTTTATTTTGAAGGAACAGGGAAGATGGACAATCCTGGAGAACTGGAGTCCACAGCAGAGCTTCGCCTTCCAGCAGAACAACATTGAACATGTAGCCAGGAGCTAGATTAAAACATATATTTTTAAATAAAATATATGTTTTAGACTAAAACAAATGCATCTATGAGCACAGCCTAGTCAAAGTCCAACCCTACATCCAAGGAGAATCCATGGCAAGAAATTAAAACTGTTTTCAGACGCTTTCTAGCCCAGCGGTGGCCAAAGTGGGGCCCCGGGGCCATTTCCGGCCCCTGGATTGATTTTGTGCGGTCGTCAACTGCATTTCGACAATTATTTAACACACCAGGCTATTTATTCTTAATTTAGACCAAATTGTTACAGATAAGTTAAAATTTTCTTATAATTGAAAATGTTTGGTACAACACAAAGTACCTTTAATCTCACAGTATAAATACGACCACATCTGTTCAATGACTTTTACTCAAACGCAGACTTTAGTGCACCAAAATCGGCTTTTAATTCATTTTTTAAAATTGGCTAAATACAGCAACCATTTTGAAAAAGACTAAATTCCTGCTCCTACTGCGGAGAATAGACAAAGGAAAATTCATTCAGGTCCAAACGAATTAGCAAAGTGGACAAAAGATGCAAAACCCTTTTAAATTTTGGGTCTACAATGATTTACACGTCCCTTTTAAACATAAAATCTCACAAATTAGTATAATTAAAATAAGCCATAATCATAATTTATGGAGCTGGTATAAGTAAAACATTATAATATATATATATATATATATATATATATATATATATATATATATATATATATATATATATATATATATATATATATATATATATATATATATGGGAATGTTAGGTTGTTTTTTGGTTTTTATTTCCATTTGTTGGCCCTTGAGTACGTTTTTAATGTGACTATTCAGCCCAGGGGATGAAAAGTTTTGACACCCTTGCTTGACCCAGTCTGACTGAGCTTGATCTATTTTGTAAAGACCTGGTGGAAAACCTTCAGTCTAGATGATCAAAGCTGACAGAACGCTGGGAGGCCATGAAAGGTGGTTCTACAAGGGAGTAGAACTGAGAGTGGAGCTTTAATTCAAACACACAAGGACATAAAAAATTAAAAACCACGATTCACCGCCCTTACAGTTCAGTTATGACCCAGTTTGCATCATTCTCTCATCTCAAATCATGGGATGTGAATACTTTTGCACCCCCACAGAGCCATTCCCTCCTTCGCCTCCATTCCCAGCCTCATTTTCTCTGTGCGAGCCGCTCATCCGGGAGCAGCTGCTCCTGCAGCTCAGGGTGTGTCGTGACCAGCATGGACGTGGACTGGAGATGGAGGATGGAGGAAATGGGAGCGGAAGAGAGGAGGAGGGCATGAATGAAGAATGCAAGGTTGCATTTTTGTTTATGTTCAGAGGGTAAAGCATGCTCCCTCTCCTCCTCTTCCTCCTCCTCCTCCTCCTCCTACTCAGGTTTTCAGGTCCTTAAGAGACACATGCTGGATGAAAGTTTGCACACATGCAGCACAAATAGATCATCAGACACAACCGAATCTGTATGATCAAATTTCCCCTTAATCTGCAAACATAATCAGTTTATTATTATTATTATTTCAATTCATAGTGAAAAGACAATCAGTCAACCATCCTGGTTTATATTTAGCCCAAAATGACTGATCGACGTGACAAATAAGCATCTTAGTCAGCAGATTTAATGTGTGCCGTAGTGCATTGCGTAACCCTTTCCAGCAGGGTGGACCAGAAAACCCCCCAGATGGAGGCTGGGTATATCCCAAATATACATGATAACCCACCGCCTCATTGGAGCCATGCGTGGGGGGAAAAAACACCCACTACCCCTCAGATTTACTGCATTTTAACAGCAAACAGGATAATTAACATGAGCTTAATTGAAAGAAAAAAAAAAGAGACAAGTTAATTAAACGAGGTTCTGTGTGAGGACTGCGTTGATTCATGCATTAGTTGTGTGCATTTATTTTCTGTCTATTTCTATATTTCTCAAGCATTCATGCCTTAATTGATTTTTTTTTCTTTCTTCCTGATAGATCTCCAGAAATGATGCTGCTGCTGCTCACACGCCCTGAATCCCCCCCGCATGGAGCCGCTCAGCGGCAGCAAATAGTCCAAAAGCGGCGCAGAAAAGCTGCAGGATTTTAACCCGTCGGAGACTAAATCTACGGCTGGAACATGAATTCATAAACAGATGAGGCTAATTACCTTTAGAAAAGCCTGGATCCGGTCGTCAGAGGGCTGGGAGGGGCTCAGCAATGATGGAAAACGCGTTTTTTTTTTTACCTCCTCTCTTTACTTCATGGATGTCCGCCCCACCTCCCCCACAACACGGCACACTTCCACCGAGAGAGGAGGAGGAGGAGGAGGGGGGGTCGGGAAGGAGATGAAGATTTCGGCTGCTGTCGGCTCTGTGGGGGCTTCCAGCTCGGCGGCGATCGGGAAACTTCGGCAGGACTCGTGGCTTAGAAGAAGCTGCGCGGTTCAGCCTCCGGCCACCATTACAGGTTTCTCAGGGGGAATCCTGCTCTAAGTCCTAAGTCAAGGCAATTTATTCAGCCCTTAAAAGCCAAAAAAATTGACATATCATGACATAAAGTAGAGAAATATATCCTTTTAAATTGTATAAAGTGGCCAAAACTGTGCCTCCTGTAGTGAATGTTGATTTTTTTTAACTGTGTAGTAACAGCATCCTGCCACTAGGTGTCAGTTTTCCCACGACACATTAAAACAACCCAGAAATGTCCAAAAAATGTATTTAAAGTTTAAAGTGTAACTCACCCCAATATAGACTTTTTTGCAGATAAATTTTATAAACTGAGCCTAAGGTGCTACTTTTATTTTACTGTGCATTTTTTACATTTCTATATGACCTGAAATAAAAATTCTGAAATCAAAAGTATTTATTCAAGTGTAAGCGGCTGTTTTAATGACGTCATGATGCCAAAGTGGCCCCATATAGAAATTAGTCTGACAGCCCTGCACTATAACCTCATTAATCTTAATTACTGAACTACTTTTCATAGCAGTAAATCATAAATCTTTCCAAAAGACGCCTTTTCACCTGTTTGAGGAATAATCCATCTTGTTTGCCATCAAGAGGCTTAATGATGCAGACTAGTACCAAGGTGATTATAAATAATTAATAATGACCAGAGAATAAATGTAGCTGAAGAAATGTTTTATGTGAAGCTGATCAGATTATGTAGGAACAATAATAAACTATTAAAGTCCAAAGAACTGGTACAATAAAAATATATATATATATAAATCTGCACAGGATATAATTAAGTGTTGGCCTAAATGTAAATATAAAACAATATAAATAATGATGATGGTGCACAGTGACCCGGTCATTGGTTGTGGGTTCCAATCCAAGTCTGGGCGTTTCCATGAAGCATCAAACTTACTTGTTGGCAGAGAGGAAAACAACGAAGTGAAGAGAGAACCCTGAACCCAGAAACTATGTGACCGGAGCGGACGTGTGAGACGTTAACAGAACTTTTTGTTTTTATCTCTTCCAGACTTTTGACTAAATCAGAGCAAACCGAGATGATCTGATGAGGAGCATCTTCCGCTTTGACTTCTGATAACGTCCAGCTTCCAAACCCAAACCCTGCAGAACACGGATCCTCACAGACGATAAGATGTTAACGAAGGGCGATAAGAGCGTCGCCTCTCCTCTGCGGGGCTCGTTTTCAGGCTCAGGACCTTTTCTGACCCGATAAAATCTGCAGCGCGGATAAAAAGAGCGTCAGACAAAGAGACGCTTTGGCAGTTTAGCTCTGAAGTGGATAAACGTCACAGAAAAAGAAACCAGAATGATGAAGCTACGCGTCTCCAGCTGGGATATATTTTACTTTTATGGTCAAGATTCTGTTTTAATAAAAACAACAAACAGATTTTTACATCAGAGGAAAAAGGAATAAAAGGAATAAAAGGCTGATGGTTAGACGAATAAATGGCACAAAGAAAACCAATAAATCAGAGTTCTTCCTCTGAAGTTTAACAGATTATTTCCTGAATTTATCAACTAAGCTTTTGCTTTTTATTTCCTTGAACATGATACATTCTTTCAATTCAAACTGAAATCTGTAGTTTATAAAAGAGTTTGGGATATTTTAAACGATCCAAACAGATTAAAAAAGTCAGTAAGTGGTGAACTTGGCACTGAATTTGCTCATTTTCTTCCTCTTTACTTTAATTTTCTCCCAATTTCTTCCCCTCAGGCGTCCTCCTCCTCCTCCTCTTCCTCCCTGAAGTGGCCCTCCTCCTCCTCCTCGGCCGTGGCGTCCTGGTACTGCTGGTACTCGGACACCAGGTCGTTCATGTTGCTCTCGGCCTCGGTGAACTCCATCTCGTCCATGCCCTCGCCCGTGTACCAGTGCAGGAAGACCTTGCGGCGGAACATGGCGGTGCCGCGCGGCGGGATGTCGCACACCGCCGTCTTCACGTTGTTGGGGATCCACTCCACGAAGTAGCTGCTGCTCTTGTTCTGCACGTGCAGCATCTGCTCGTCCACCTCCTTCATGGACATGCGGTGTTCTCCACCAGCTGGTGGACGGAGAGCGTGGCGTTGTACGGCTCCACCACCGTGTCGGACACCTGGGGGACACGGAGACGCGGTCAGGACCGTTCAGGCTACCGGACCGGGTCTGGTCTTCTAAAGGCCGTCTGCAGGTTTTAATGTTTTAGTTGTAGCTTTTCTCAGCTTGTTTATGAGAATCTGAGCGCCTGGGAGCAAAGAAACTAATTTGGTTTATCTGTTGTGCAGAATAGAAGAGTCCTTTAAAATAGTTTTTAATGCATTAAAAAGTTTAAATCATTATCACAACTCTTCCTCTTTAAAATAAAAAGAGGGTAAAGCCAAAAAACCTGTTGCACTAGAATAATTCTGAGGAAAATACGTTTTACAATTAATACAGAAACACTGAGGCTGGAGTTTAGAAGCCTTCAGATAAATTCACATCAGTCCAGTATTTTCATCATCCTCTGAAACAATACTTAAATTTTTTGGTTTCTCTCTTAATTTGACAAAAATATGCACATTTTAAAGACTTAAGCATCTACCTCAATAATTAATGTACAGTAGGAGTTTTAATTTTCCTTTCTCCTTATCATTAATGTCTTTTTTGCTGTTATTTACATATTGCTTTAACAAGAGCTGTTTTGCTCAATCTAAGATCTTTTTTATATTGTTTCTGAGCCCAGGTGAGGCTATTTGCTGCAACTGAGGTAAAATTATTTAGCTGTTTTCTGATTTAAGGAGCTCAGAGAAGCAGGAAAGTGTTTTAAACTGAACAGGGCCCCATTCTTCGTACGTTGCTTAAAACATCCAAGATGATTTGATCCGGCTAATCCTGATCAGGCTAATTGGGTTCTTGGAACACATCTGTTGTTTATGATTAGTATGGCTGGATTGATTTATCTGAGATAACCACTATGGAGATAACTGCGCGTTCATGAGTTTGTTTAAAAGGGGAAATGTATCGATAGTAGAAACAATGATCAGCAGCGCTGCTATTGGCTGTTCAGCATGGCCAAAGAACGCCCACAGTTTTTATCCCAAGCAGAACAAGAGCTTTTAATGGAAGGTTATGCTGAATTTGAGTCATTAATTAAAACACCTCAAAGTCTGCTAAAGCCAGGAGAGAGGGCTGGCAAAAAGCAGCAGACAAATTAATTTGTAAATACTGTCCATGGTAGATGTTTCTATCACTTTCTACAGTATGTAATTTTGCATTTTAATAATTTCATATTTACTTTGTTTTTTATGTCAGAGCCTCCACAGGACCCACTAGAACATGGGGACAAGTAAAAGTGAAATACAAGAATATTCTACAAAATGGTAGCCTTTAATTTTTACGCTTTATTTTAAAAAGGCACTTGTTATGTCAAGAGATCCAAATTTCAGTGTCATTCCTTAGACACTGGAAGTAAAGGACACGTGCAAACTTGGAATCTTAACAAAAAATTTCTTAATCAAAAAAAAATTAAGTTCTTCCTTTTCCAAGTCATCCACAGTTTACACGGTAAAACTGTATTGCTCCGTGTCTAAATAATCCATCCATAGTTTTTTTCTAATACAATATACGGCTCGACAGGAAGCAAGCCTTTCAAAGTAAAACTAAACTTCACAATAAAATACCCTGAAAAAATCTTCTTACTGAATATGATAAAAATAAAAAGCAAACCATCATACAAATAACTTAAATATTTTAGATTTATGGCTCTAACATCATGTTTTCTTCTTTAAAAGCCACTGTTAATTGATGTGCTTGTCTGTTTATAACAGGCACCAAGAAAAATCTCTCTATAATTACACTGTCGCGCTGCGCTAAAGGATCCTGTCTATTGCGCAATACGCGATTAATTCGAAAAGCTCTAAAATTATTCTTGCACCTTCCGCAACAGGTTGCTGTCGTAAAAATGGACATGGCTACGACAGACTTCCCTATCTCCTCCGCTTATAAAGCTGCGATCTAATCCTGTTTACATGAAATAAGCCTGTTAGCGAGCAGGTTTAAGCTGGCGCACATGTTGCTATGACAACAAGTCCAGGATGACTTTCGAAGAACCAAACGATCCAAGATCATGCCAAATCGTCAACAATCAAATCCAGCTAACTGAGTTAGCGACGTACGAAGAACGGACCCCTGGACTTTGGGTCGACGTGATGTTAACCCTTTCATCACGTGATGACATGATAGATGGATAGATGGATGGATGGATGGATGGATGGATGGGTGATGTTAATCCCTAAAAAGTTAAAACGACCCTCAAGACTCCATAAGTGCAAGAGAAACTTTACAGAAGTCAACTTGACAAATGTATATTTAGTTCAGTCAATATTATTATTAACATAGAGAGCATAAAGTGACAGGCTCATAAATAATGATCCAATTATTCAACAGCCCGTCAGGGAAAAATAACCAGATTGATTTTATTTGATACACTGCTGATGGAAAATAAAAAAAACTAGACAATCAGCTAAGAGAAAGTTTCATGTGAGAACCCCATTAGTGTAGATGAGAGGGGCGGCCTCGGCGTTACCTTAGGCGAGGGCAACACGCTGAAGGTGTTCATGATGCGGTCGGGGTACTCCTCTCTGATCTTACTGATGAGCAGCGTCCCCATGCCGGAGCCAGTGCCTCCTCCCAGAAAGAGGGTGAGCTGGAAGCCCTGCAGGCACTCGCAGCTCTCTGCCTCCTTCCTCACCACGTCCAGCACCGAGTCCACCAGCTCCGCTCCCTCCGTGTAGTGACCCTTGGCCCAGTTGTTCCCAGCTCCACTCTGACCTGACAGAGAGTTAAGATCAGCTTCTTATTAGGAAAAGCTAGATGTGTGGAAACAACCTTTAAAAATAAAAGCATGAACCTTGAATTGGTGCAAAGGAACCCAGAAAAACCACCTAGGACAAATATGGAGTCATACAATCATAATCTAGAAGACAAAAACGCTCCTCTTTAAAACATTTTAAACTTTTTAAATCAAGATCCAATGCCTGAACTGAAATAAAAAATGACCCATTTGTCTAAGTCTCTCTTCAAGTTCGGTCGTGTTTTTTCTCTCCTCTCCAACTCCTCACCCACCGCCCCCCCCTCTCCTGCTTCTGCCGCTATGTTTTGTCTTTATGAGCACTTTCTTCATATCAACCGAACTCTGAAAACCATGAATCTGATAAGCTGGCCTCTCAATGCTATTGATCAAATTTCTTCGACGGGTAGGCAACGAAAGGGGGACCCGTCCGGTCCTGATTGACTCATTTCGTGGGATACACCCATATTTCTGGATGGAAAACAGTGTCTTTCAACTTTGTCATCCCTGGACGTTTGAAATGTTTCCATGTTTGGATTCAGGATACTTGGATTTCTACTTATTGGATTTGGTGGATTTTTGATGCATCAGCAAATACACCGGATGTCGGTAGCTATTTGGCCTTGATCAGGCTGCCGGCTGCATGACAGTTCTGGAAGGTGGAGGAGCAGAGCCGAAAAGCCGGATGTTCTGGAATGCAGAACTCAAAGGGGTGATGGGATAAAATCTTGATGTGAAAAGCAGAAAAGCCCAACAATTTAGAATATTGGATTTGCTATTTGGAGCCTGCAAAGACTGAAAGCTGACGGGAAAGTCAGAGCAGCTTGTCCTCATAACAAATAAAGTATTTGGATTATGCCTTCTCTATCAATGAGCTCAGAACTCTCCCCTGCTCCCTCCTCCACCGCCGACACCTGCGGATGCTTTCTGAACTGTTGGCCGGCTGATAACATGTGAATCTTCACGGAGATATAAACACTTTCACCCAAACAGTCACTCATAACTGATGCTCATATAAACTGATGAACTTACATGCGACTAGTCTCAAATGTTTACCTTCTGCTATATGTGTCTCGTTATATTTGTGGTTCTCATGCATGAGGTTTTTTTCCCCAGATATCTCACACTGTATCATGAGAGGAGAGGGTGTGATACATCTGTCTGTTTTTTTCCTCTCCTTAACTATCGTGGCATCTATCTTTCCACAGATTCTATGGCAGCGCCCTGTGGGCACCGTGGCCTCAGTAAATCGTCTCCAACTTAAATGTTAGATGTATGTGATGGCGGTTGTACTGAAACAGAAATTTCCCTCTGGGATTATAAAAGTATTTCTGATTCTGATTAACAACCGCCAGCATTAATAATTACCAAAGACAAAGTTGTCAGGTCTGAAGATTTGGCCAAAGGGTCCTGATCGGACGGAGTCCATGGTTCCTGGTTCCAGGTCAAAGAGGATGGCTCTGGGAACGTACTTCCCACCTGAAACACATGCAAAGAGGTTGAAAATATGATTAATGATGCATGTTTCAATACTTTAACAATTAAAAAAAGCAGGAAGGAAGAAAGTATGATTTGAACGGACATGTTTAGACATGGAGATTTCCTGAGGAACAGCACAGTTTGGCCCAGAAGAGGACTCACTTTATGAATTTTGCTTTGTTACGTTTATGTTAAAAACATATTTGAAATATGATTTTAACCAACAGTATAAATCAATGATAACGTAAAAAACCGGCGGGGAAAAAAAAAAATCACATTTTATTTAACAACTAATGAAAGTGCTTGTGATCCAAACTGGTGTAATACCACACATCACCACAAGATGTCATCAAATTTAAAGAATCTCCATTTAAATGCCAACCATGAAGCCAAAAGGCATTTCAAGTATTTTATGCATATTCTACTTTTGTATAGTTTCATAGAGTCTTCCTTTTAGATTCCCTTATCAATTTTATTCACACAATTATTTTCTTTGCTCTTAATGGCCATCGGGTATGCTCTATAAAGCAATAGTATGTTAATTTAACACAAAAATTAATGGTTAGAAAGTAGTTAAATAATAAACGATTTGAGGGGGGTGGGGTGGAAAACTTATTTACATAAAAATGTGTGCGAAAAATAAAAACACTTACTTATTCAATACTGTAAAACTCATACTTATTTAATGTCTTTACTCAGCTTGGATTGTGAGACAAAGACAAAATGTATCTCTACACTGATATTTTTTATTGTTTACAGAATGAAAACCAAATTCATTAAGGATATATTTGACCCTTAAGATGAATCTCGTGTATAATTCATAAACTTATTAACTTCCTGCCAATGCGGACCATATGAATACTGTATGTAGGTAAAAGCTGCAGTGACACAGTTTTCCCACAAGAGAGCCTCATATCACACATCAACCTGAGTTTGGATTATAAATAAAAAAATAAATAAATAAAAATAATAAAATAAAAATAAACCCACAGAACCAGGAAGAACTGACCAGTAGCTTCATTGTAATAAACGCTAATCCGGTCCAGCTGCTGGTCGCTGTCTCCATGGTAGGTTCCTGTTGGGTCGATGCCGTGCTCATCACTGATCACCTCCCAGAACTAAAGACAGACAGACAGACAGACAGACAGACAGACAGACAGACAGACAGACAGAGAGACGCATCACTGCAGAGCTCAGCCCACACAGAGCACGGCCAAAAACACATCTGGACCATTTCTGCAGATTTATCTGATTAAATCTGGTGAAGTCAGGGTCCCTGTGCTGTTCTAAAGCTCTCAGTTAAATCCTATTTAAGTAAGAAAAATCAAACTGTTCTGAGGTTAATTACATAGTGGCGTCACAAGACCACCTGAGCACCAAACGGGTCTGTAGGAGCAGTGTTTCTTTGAATGTGTGAAAAGCAGGTTCTGTTCAGACGCTTTCTGTAGCTGGAACTGGTGTCACTTTTATTAAAAAGGTCAAGCTGCAAACAGCTCGCTTTAAAGCTCTGACATCTTTCATTTAAAGAGTCTTAAAATCACAGGGAGCGCTCACTTTGATCCAAATCCCAGCAGGAGGCAGAAGATGACACCTTAACCTGAAAATAACTCATGTTCATTAAATAATTGTGGAATGATTAAATATAAAGATGACTTCTTTAAATTGTCTGTTTTTAATTCTTAATTTTAAAGTTGTAACAAAGTAATCTATATGGTGCTATTTGTATGAGGTGTTTTACATGTAATTTAACTTTTTTATTTCTGCCAGATCTCCCTTCAAAAATTAATCTCAATGGTGACTTTCCGGGTTAAATAAAGGTTTAATAAAAAAAAAACACGAAAAAAAACCGATTGATCTTTAAAGCCTTCAGTGTTTGTCGAAGCCCAACTTTGAAGACATGCCCTCCAGTTCTGGCAGCGTCGATGCTAACCAATTTACCAGCTCAGAGCGCTAATTGGTCCAAACTGACTGACTCAACTAGTAAAAAAAAGGTTTTGCAGAAGGAAATGTGGGATGGGAAACGACTCTGGAACTCTGATTGGTTCTAATGAAAGCTGAAGGGATCAGCAGAGCTTTGCTCTCTCTCTCCTGAGATGCTCATGACAGACTCAGTTAGGGACACAGAGGTGAGCTTAATCTGAACTATGGGCTTTCTTAGGTAAAGAGGGCAAAATAACTACACGAAAAGTGTACAGTATTGGAATAATTTAAGTTTATGAAAATGAAAGACCTCTGCTTTTAGTCTTCAAAGTTCAGATAAGAACAAAAACAAACCAATGGTGTTTGTTCATCTCGGATTCAAGAACCTTACCTGACATTAAATTTATTACATTGAGCTTCAGATTGTTTGTATACTTTAATTAGACTCAACAGAGCTTCTCAAAACTAGAGAAAAAATAGAAGTCTAGCTTTCTTCAACTACTTAAAAAAGGTAAAAAGCCATGTAACATGCTTGTAAAAAAGGACCAAAAACCGTCGGCTCATGATAAAATAAGGTTATATACACCAAGGCTTCATCTTGATAGTGCTTTGATGGCCCTTTTTGTGCTGAAAGATAATTTGCTCTTGGGTGCGATTAACAAACAGAAACAGACGTGGCGCCATTAAGCGACAGTATTGGAGAACTATCATAATGCAGGTTTTCTTAATTAATAAATCAAAATTAAATAATGCTAAACCGAGCCTGACCCTCTGCAATGCCTGACAGTAAAGCAGCAGCTCGGCGTGATTGAAGATCAACGTTATTAATTAAGTAAATTGATCTACAGCAACTTTAAGAGCCTCATATCAGAACATTTGCTCATATCAGTCAACTCTGTTAAGTGAACACTAACGTTCCTACTGTATTCCCAGCAACATTCCAGTCTTTTCCCTCGTGGAATTATATATTTTTTGTTTTTCAATGGATCATGGAATTATCTTCATTGTTTCTACTGGAGATGCTAATAGCCATTAGCCGCCGTTAACCCTCATTGCGTATGCGCAATAAGTTTGTCTGTTTAAGTCATAAATAAACATGAAAGGCTTTATTTACTAACCAATTAAGCAAAAACAAAAGCATAAAACACTATACAATAATCTTTCATGACAACTTTGTATGCAACCAGTAAGCTACTGTGAATAAATAAATAAAAAGTCAAATAACATAGCTATGCACCTTTAATGCATTTTAATAACATAAACTGATAGAGTGGAGGGGATTTTGGCTGGATGGTGTTGGGACAGTAGATTCAGAGTTAATCCACTGGGAAAGATTCATGGCCGCTGCCTCGCTAAATCTGCTGTAAATACACTTGTTACAGATCAGGGTCTCTGATTCAGGCCATATGCTGCAGCCGCACCTGATCCTGCAGCAAAAAAAAAACTCAGAGAAATGAGGCTTTAATACGGCCTTTATTGATATATGCCATTTATTATTTCTCAGATTTACTCAACTTTTACATTGTTTTTGATGTGCAACCCATAGATGTTTTCAGAACAGATTATAGGCATCCATGCAGAGATTTCTGGATCTTTTGGGTCCTGAATCTCTGCATCTGACAAACTGAGGCGGAATGCCGCCTTTTAAACGTCCTCCTCTGTCTTTCAGAGCAGACACTGGACTTATCGTCTGCTATGGTCTTGTCCTCTGCCTCAGCAACTTTCTGCTCCTTTCAGCCTCTTATGTCGGCTTTTTCTCCCTCACTTCAGTGACAAAGACTCACCAATAAGCCAAGGGAGGACAGCAGCTGCTCCAGTCTGACCTCGTTAATAATCACTCCATCACTTCTGTTCATGTCTCCAGCTTTTTAAATGCCACTAGTTTTAAATGTGAATTATACTCCATTGATATGCACAAAATCAGAGGAGGCCACTGGAACTTTAAAATTTCCAAAATTGTCCAAGTTATTTAGATAAATTTATTTTTATAAAAAGGATAAAGTTACAATTTAAATACATTTATGGTTTAATCTAGTTTTACCAGACTTCTGTGCAACTTGTGGTACTTTGATAATGCAAAAAGCTTCTTACTCCAACGTTATTTATTGTACCTCTGTTTTAATGTCACTTAGAAATAAGACAGTTTAACTGTCATTTGGACAAATGCCTCCAGTTTTAAAATAGGAAACCTTTTAGTAAACTAACTGGATTCAAACAAAAGCTATTTCATAAAACATTAAAACTTAATAAATATTATATTATCAAGTGATTCATTACACATTTTCTATTTCTATAGAATTTTACAGAAACTAGACTAAAACAGTAATTTCAGAAACTTTTTAGTATATCAAAACAAAACATAAATAAAATCTAATCCAGCCTTTTTCTTTTTCTTTACTTTTTCCTACCTTTGCACCAATCTGGTTACCGCACTGGCCCGCCTGAATGTGCACTATCTCCCTCATGGTTAATGTTAATGAGTGATGAAGACGAACTACAAATAAAGTGCAGGCCTACTGAGAGGGAATGGGAAACAAATCTCCGCTCTGACTGGCTGCGGTCCTTTAATGCGCGGTGATTGGTGGAATGCTTTTCTAAGGGGTTTCCATGGCGTTTAGACAAGGATCAAGGAATGAAGCGTTTCCTGATAACTGTCCCGTTGGAATCACTGGATGTGTTTTGTAAGGGGTTTCCGTGTCGGTTAGGCAAGGGCCGGTAAATGGAGCGATTTTGTCTTCACTACGCGTAGCAGGTTATGGCTGGATAATTAGAAGCTGATAATTCAGCTTTGTAGAGCCGGCAGAGATTAGGAAGAAGCCTTATTCTGCTTGTAGACTGAGCTGCACTTCCCTTATTCAGCCACCAGAGGACACCAGAGACCACGGCGAGGGAACCAGCGCCATGAATCACTGATTCAATGTTTCCTGGTCCAGAGGATTCATCTGGGCCATCACTGCTGAAAAACAGAGGTTCTGAAGAACTGCTGAGCCAGATGACCCGTCAGTGGAGGCTTCTTACCTCTCTTTAAAGGAGTCTGATCACCACAACAGCAGTCGCTTGGTCCTTTTGTCCTCAGCCAGCCAATCGGGTGGTGTGTGTCTGTCTGTCCCATCATGCATCTGTGAATCTGTGGATCTGAAGCAGTGAAATAAGATCAGATTTAGAGATAAAGCAGTCCCCGAGTAATTCAGAACCACCAGTTGGGTCTAAGTCCAGATGCTGTGCCTGTGATGTCCTCTGATGAGTAACAGAGAGCATCTGCAGGACCCGAGGAACAGTAAGTAAGAAGTGAGGACTATAAATACCTCTCCGGGACATGTAGTTCTTGTCCTAGTTTACTAGGACATATACTAAAATTGGAACGATACAGAGAAGATTAGCATGGCCCCTGCGCAAGGATGACACGCAAATTCGTGAAGCGTTCCTCATTTTCATTTTTAAAATACCTACAAACGATAATAAACAGCAAAATACGTTGTTTTACAAACACCGGAAGTCGACCTTCTATATCCGCTTTTCTCCTCCGCGCGGCCAGCGCCACTTCCGGTGGAGCTGCGCGTTCACAGCTGCGCAAGAAAACGGCCTTGTTGAAGCGCCTTTTGCTTGGAATAAAGCCTGAAAAGCAGCAGCTTCCTGATATGAAGGCTACAAAACACTCCCGGTTCCCCCGTTTAGACTCCTTCACAGCAGGTCCTAGTTTAGTTCCCGTTATACCGGGGGAATAACCGGTCCTCCTGTCAACCGTTAAACCGGAGGAATAAACGGTCCTCCTGTCAACAGACTGCCTTATGCTGGGAAACAAGTCATTTAATGTTCACAGAGAGGAGGACCATCAGCTGATCTGCTGGAAAACGCCGAGATTTACTGAGAAAGACGGAGATTTACTGAATAAAACTAAGATTTATTGAAAAAATAGCTTTACTGAGAGGGAAAACAAGGAGATTTACTGAAAAAAGGGAGCTGCTGCAGGAGGAGAGCTGCTCCCGCTGGCATCTTATTTACACATTTATCGTTTTATTGAAACAGTTATCTTCTAGTTTATAGAAACAACATTTAATCCACATTCATGTAACGTCGGTTAAGTTTAACTCTAGACATCGATCATCGCAGCAGTTTAAATTCAGTTACAGCATGAAACAGAAAAGCTGCAGCGACCCTGACGTTGGCCTCCGATTTGGACTTTCGGTTCAGCGCCAGGCGGAATCCTGCCGGCCCGGTAGAACCAGCGCTGAGAACCGAACCCAGAACCAGCGCTGACAACCGAACCCAGAACCAGCGCTCCGCCCCGCAGGGAACACCTGCTGCACCACCGTCGCCATCTTGCAGGCAGGGTTCTCCCCTGGCTTCTTTAAGGCACTATTGGTTCCGTTTACACCCGTCTCCGTGTCAAATAAAACCCAGAGGACAGTAATCCCGCTCAGAACAGCATTGGGTTTAGTTCTGGGACTAGAACCCAGCTGGTTCGGTCCGGTCCTGACCAGCAGCTCATGCTAACGGCTACAGACCACATGTGCAACAAGCTAGCGAACAAACCGTGAAAAGCGGCCGTTTAACCGCCTAAAAGCCTCTAATTCAGAACCATTCCAGGACTAAACCGAACCGCGGGGTTCTGCTGGGTTCGCCAGCCACACTGCGGGTTAAATAACGTTATTTATTACCGTTAATTCCATGTAGCTCGCCTCAGTCACCTGGCAGGTGTCGAGAGTTTTAGAGCTTTCCGTGGACCGGAAGAAACGCGGCCTGTGATTGGTCCCCCGATACACCTCGTTGAAGGAGCGAGTATTTGATTGGACGGAGCGCACACGCTACAGCTCTACCCCAGAAAACCACCTTGTTAACCGTTTACAAGGATTTCTGTGCATTAGTCATAAAACAATACTAACTAGAGTTAAGTGAAGCATCACATTTTGGTGCTAAAACTCACCAGTTTTATGAAACACACTAAGCCAGTTAAACCAGACGCGCTAAATCACGTTTCTGGCTCCTAAGGACAGGAGCAGACGAGCTAACAGCTAACGCCGTGTCACTCTACAGGGTTAGCCAGCGAGGCGGGGTAGATTAAATAAATTCAGCACCTACCGTTTAATAAATGAAACCTTCTGCGGAGAATGAGCTAAAACTGACATGACGGCTGTCACTGGTCACCTGTCCTGTAAGTGCCAGGTATGAAGCCTCGTCCCTGCAGCATGAGGGCAGAGACCCTGGAGCTGATGGTGCTTTCAATGGTTATGGAGAAAAGGCAATAAGAGAAAAGAAAGTTGCCAGGTTTGCTGCTTGTCGCTTAGAAAAATCCACCAGAGGGATCTGAGTGACGCTGAGATGATGCCTGGTGGGGCTTTGAACCGCTTGAGAAGGGTTGCCAGATAATCAAAAGTTTTCCTGCCAAGAAATCTGGGGAAACCACCACAACTCACAAGAACCAGGCCCAAAAATAATGTTATAAATTTACTGTAAGGGCGGACCTGAACATACACCAGTAATATGCGTTTACTAAACCCACAATCCAACAAAACCACCCAGAGTGATTTTTCCTGAAGACCAAACATCAGATCCAGTGAAAGTTGAGAGTTCTACACATTTAAAGAAATTAAATTTACTATAGTCATTATTTCTTCTCTTTATTGCAAATCCACTGTTAACAGTCTATAACATTGTGATTTGTGACCAGTACCTGGTTGACTCAAATTTCCTCAATAACGACTATGAACTAATGATGAATTTATGACGTTAAGTTAACTCAAAAACCACAGACTGACTCCAAGTCGGCCGAAATTATGTCCACTCGCCCAAAGCAAATTATTCCCGCATAATAAAAATAAAAACCTTCTACCGGCATCACTGAACTTGAGCCAATTGGTTCAGGAAAGTTTCTTTCAGTTCTCCAGGCTTCGTTTGCACATGAAACCAGCTACTGGCTGAATGCATAATCAGTCACCACTACAATGAATGAAGATCGCCTCCATTTGTGTCCTTTCTGGCCGTTTGAATTATCATTAATACCATTAATTTATCTGATGATTATCACATCTGTAGATTCATTTTTTACATGATTGGTGTATATTTTAAGAAAATTAAAATATGCACAACTGTATCCAGTGAACAAAAGAAGAAAATCCAAAACTTATTTTCTATAAAAACTCTTAAATATCATAAAACATGCGGTCAACCAGAACCTAAGACTTTGATTCTAGAGTGAAGGAGGACTGGGATGTTGTGGTCTGCACAATCTGGAGCTGTTCGCGTAGTTCCTGATGAGCTGCTCTCCACCGTGGTGCTGCTGCTTCATCTCCAGGCAGACGTTCTTCTCCGTGAAGGGGAGGGTGAGCTCTGGTAGCGACTCGGCCTCAGAGTCTTTGTTCCTGGAAATTCTGTGAATCATTCAGCGTTAAAGCTGAAAACAGATCAAAGCTTGAAGATAAAAAACGTCAGCCAGCTGAACAGAACCTACTCTCTTCATAATCCAGAAACATGCAGCGGTTTCTAAAAGTTTAATGTAAAAATGGAACAAAAAAGATAAGATTGAATAAATTTAAGACACATTTATTAAACAGACTGGTAGTTATAACAGAATTATAATAACATTCTTTTTAAAGTCCCTCCTCCATTCTTACTGTGGCCAGTAGGACACACCCTGATCCTGCTGAGCCCACACCTGCTGCTCAGGTACATGTTGGTGCTGTTTTAGCGGTGAGCTGCAGCAGCCTCCTCCTCCTCCTCCTCCTGGGCCCAATTGGAGGAGGAGGGAGACTCCTGCTGGATGGTCCAGGCTGCTCCTCAGGGAGGCTGCAGGCTGAGGGCCTCCTTTCCACCATCTCCAAGGACGGCTCCTCTGCAGGAAGCAGGGCTCGGTCTGCCACAGATGGAGAAACCATGGCCACTGGGAGATGGTCCACTGGTTCAACTCGAACAGCTGGATGGAGGTCTGAGCCATCAGCCTCGGGCTCCCAGCACCGTCTGCCGTATCGACACGTAGTCGCTGTAGATGAGGGACCACCGGCTCCTCACGATCCCCCCCCGACACGCGTCCCTGTGGGATGCAGGCGACAGAGCTGGCTGCAGACGGCCTCCACCAGGCGGCTTGGTGTCCAGTTTGCTGGACTCCAAGGATGCAGCTGCAGCACGCGTGAAGAAAAGTGTGTTTATAACTTTTTTAAATAGCAGATGTCAAGAGGGAAAATAGTTTTTTAAAGACTGAAACTAACCGCTGGAGGCTTTACCTGCCAGGAAAGGCGATGTTTTTGCCCTTTGCTGCCTTGAAGCGCCCCTTGATCTGCCTCTCCTGATACCTGGAAGGGTAGAGCAGTCTCTGATTGTCTCGCTCTGACAGGCGCTGCCAGAGACAGATGAGACGGTCCACCCTGGACTCACTGAGCCGCTCAGCCTCCTGACCTCCACCAAGGCCTGGGCCAGCTTCAGGACATGAAGGTTATCCTGGCTGACCATCAGGACAATTTTGGACCTTCTCCTGGAAAATAACAACAAAAATGAAGCATCCAACAACTTTGCTGAAAATGTGATATTAAAATACTGAAATGGTTGATAATATGTAATAAAATAGAGAGTTGTGTAGAATTCACCTCAGAGTCCTGAAGAGGAGGAGCCTGGCGTTCAGATGATTCAGGAGAGGCTCAGACCTGGATGCTCCTGACTGAGAGGCTGCAGGAGTGGAGGATGAGATTCATCTTCTTGTATCTCCTCCTCCTCCTTCAGTAAAGAAACAGCAGCGCTCTCATCCGGGGTGTCAGGATCCACGCTGACGTCCTCAAACACGTTTCCTGTCTGCGTAAATAGGAACTCAAGTCTGATGAGTTCTCCTGTGATACAGCAGAACGCCCAGAGGAGACGTTAAAAAGCCTTTTCTCAAAGTTTGCATCTTTCTAAGCATTATTTTAGTTACCTGTGTACGCAGCAGGCTTGGTGAGATCCTCAACCAGCTCAGGTTCAAGCACCTTTGGCTCTTCTGGTTGAGGCGGCCGCTGTAGGACAGCAGAGACGTCTTCTCCTCAGCGGCATCCACAGGCGCAGCAGCCGCTGCTCCATCCTGGTTCCACCTCACCACTCAATCCACGATGAAGGCCTGGAAGTTCCTGCCACTGGCAGACGTCCCTGAGAATCACGTTTAGATTAGAAAACTTCACCTTCATGTAGCAAAACCACAGCAGCTGACAAGGAGCAGTGGATGTTTCCTGACAGCTGCAGTTACCTGGGATGAAGTGGTTCAGGTGGAGGTGTGAGAGACAGCAAACAGGCAGGTGGAGTTAATCTACAGGTGCTGGATGAGGATCTGACAGGTGAGCGGCACCAACCCAGTTAGTGATGAGCTACAGCTACTGGCCTCAAGAAAATGATTTATTGAGTCAACACTTGGTGTTTCACCTCAGGTTCGTCTGATTTTGACAATATTTGAGAAATAAAACGGGAGAAAAATCGTCAGCATGTGTTGCAGCATTTTAGTCAACGGTACGTCTGATTGGTCACTTTACTCACACTTCCTCATGTCGCCACTGGCCCTCATCAGCTCTTCATCGCTGGGCTCCACAGGGGCCTGGGCGGGAGGAGCTGGTCTCTGGTTTCTGCTGAGAAGAAATCAGATCAACAATCATTTCATCATAAAGAATCCCAGCATGCTCAGTGCGTCTCCTGTGAATTTCATCTCACCTGGAGCTGCAGGCTTAGCTGAGGAGCTGAGCTTCTTCAACGCAGCCTGCATCTCCACCCAGACAGAGAACGCCGTGACGACACGAAGGCTGCAAAGCTGAAAGCAGGAAACATGATTTTATAATCCATTAAAAGTTAAAAACTGCAGGTAACACTGAGGAACAACTTGGACGTCTTAGAAAATTAGAATTTAGAAAAGGACAAACTGTAATGTGAGCTTTATTTATAAAATGAGAGAAAATAAATAATAGTTACACATAATATTTCCAGCTGCTGCAGTATTATAGTGATGAAGCTTAATTTACAATTAACTCCACCTGATCTGCAAAGTTAAATCTGGAGAAATGATGACAAAGAAAACTCCCATCAGTTTATCAGTGGATTCATAGAAAGCTAATAATAATAATAATAATAATAATAATAATAATAATAATAATAATAATAATAATAATAATAATAATAAATAATAGCAATCGTAATAATGTAAAAGCCCTGAAAAGGGGGTATAATTGAGTAAATGAGCAGCAGACACGTTTTTCCTCTGCTCCAGCATGTATTTACTGAAGAGGAGGTTCCGCTGCTCTTTACTACGGCATACTCGCGCTATGCTCCCCCACCTGGTCATATACGGGTACTACATAGCCTCAACCAAATAAACATGAATATATTTAAACCAAACTGCTGGTAAGAAACATTGTACAAATAAAGAATAACATTTCAAGACTGTAATGCATAAAATGTGCACTTATGATGACCACATTTCAATCCATAACAGTAATAATAATAATAATCCCATTTTACTATCAGGAATTAAAAGCAGACTAAACCTTCTTAACTACAGTTAAGGCTTTATTTAACCCGTTTTTACCAGTTCGCCAGCTAAATTACTCTCTACAAACAAAAAATAAATAAATACATAAATAAATAAATGCTTTGAAATCAGCTCCTCCAGATAACAAAGTTATTTCTGATCAGAACCGATGTGACCAGTTAAACTGGCTGTCCATCGGTTTATCCGTCGTAAACACAGACAAATAAAAACTCAATCCATCAAAACTCTGACTAATAATGACATTTCTGACGAGGACCGACGAGGCTCGATGTGAAAAAGCTAAGCTAGCTGATGAAAAGTTAAAACGCGGCTGATTCATCTGTCCTAAACAAACGGATCCGTTCAAATCAAAATGTAATCCAGAAAAACTAACAAAGTTCTGACAAGTGAACCGGAGCAAAGCCATTATTTACACCAATTTAGTTTTTACCGTGATGAAAAGCGTCGGTCCGCCGCTGCTGCTGCTGCTCGATGCTGAGAAACGATGCAACTGCCGAGAAAAGCCGAGTGCAGCCGAAAGGAGCTCCAGGAATTGGAACAAAGCGAGCCTCCTGATTGGTTCTAAAAGTTTGATTCTAAACTTGGAACAAAGCGAGCCTTCTGATTGGACGGAGCGAGAGACGGATGATTTAGAAAAAATTGGAACAAAGGAATTGGAACGGCACTGTTATTTATATATATATATATATATATATATATATATATATATATATATATATATATATATATATATATATATATATATATATATATATATATATATATATATATAAAACAATCATATGGATTGGACTATATTATTAAATTGGATTTAAACAATTGGATTATACTATTAAAATGCCTTACAAATGCAGAAACCCAGTCATGATTTAAAGAAGTCATCTTCAGTGCTTTCAGTCTGGACTTAAAACTACTCAACAAAATAAGTTCAGTTAATTTCCCATCTCTTTCCAGCATGTTCCATATATATATATATATATATATATATATATATATATATATATATATATATATATATATTTGCTGTTTGAGTGAGGTTTTTTTTATATTTTAACAATATCTTTTTCATGTGAGTTCTGGCCAAGAGGTAGAAAAAGTACACAACGATTCCAATTGGATTATACTATTAAAATGCCTTACAAATGCAGAAACCCAGTCATGATTTAAAGAAGTCATCTTCAGTGCTTTCAGTCTGAACTTAAAACTACTCAACAAAATAAGTTCAGTTAATTTCCCATCTCTTTCCAGCATGTTCCATGTAAACAGAGTTGAATTGACAAAAGCCCTTTTTCCCAGGTCTGTGTGAGAAAATGGAGCAGAGAGCAATAAATAATCATTTAAGCACAAAGACTTTCCAGTTTGAGGACTCATCAAACATTAAACCTCTACAGACACACCGAGATGAAAACATCATTGTTCCTGCTGTTTTCCCATGTATTGTTCCTAAAATGTTTAAAAGTAAAAATGTGTTCAATCTACAACATGTAACATCAGAGGAAAAGGATAATTATGTCACTTACTGTGGATACAGCTGAACAACTTAATTAGACCAGGACAGCAGAAAAAAAAGTTTAAAAGAACCCAAATTGGTAGGATTCCTTACAAAAAAACTTACAGCTGAAAAATGCCAGGAAAGCTTTTGTTTTGTTCATAGTAACTTTTATGAATGTCATTTAAAGCGATACATTCCACATGCAAACACTACTTTTAATTTGTTCGGTTCAGAGTTGCAGTTGTTACATGTAACATTGATTTTAGTCACTCTCTTACAACTGTGTCCTGTAAAATGAACCCGTTTTATCACAGCTTCCTGTTGATGATGCGAGGAGCTGCCACATTGGATCCGTCAATCGGTCTTCAAACATTTCTCAGACAGAAAGTCTGACTATAGCGGCCGTTACAGCTGATTTTTCTGATCTTATGAAGTCAAGATTTTCGAAGAGGAAGTAGGACTGAGGAAGTAACATATTTATTTGATGCACAGCTTTCTGTTTACTATTGGTCAGTGGAGACATTTAGGGTTTGGGACCTGCAGAGCTTTTTAGGAGCATCAGCCTGACGGTTTAAATCTGGATTCTTGTGTCTTTATTTCCTGATTCTGTTCACCTGCAGCTTTTTGGTAATTAACCCGTTCAGAACATCATCTCAGAGGGTTTGAGTTGGACCTTTTCAGCTCATGTCCATCACTTCTTAGATGTTTTATCCAGTGTTTATTTCTGCCCTGATTTACTTTGACACCTGCCTGCTTCTGGACATTTTGTCTGTATCTTTGTCCGCAGGTTGAGCTTTTCACTGTGAGAAACACTTTATCTGCTGAGCTACAGCTGCTACAATTATTTGCTGAATACAGAAATGGTTCAATATATAATGAGCCTAATATAAAAATAAATACACAAACATTATTTAGGAGGAAAATTTAATGATTATTTCAACATGTTTGGAAGTTAATTTTTTGTAACATTTTTCTTCATAAAACCAGCATTTCTGCAGCTTCTTGGTCCTGGGCTCAGTTTTCCAGACCAACAGAACTTCACCCACAAACACATGAGCACTGTCCAGTTTCTGCTGCTTTCTCACAGATACTTTTCTGATGATAATTACAGGATGTATCAAACCAGGACTTCAGAAAGTCAGCTCCTCCTATCTTCCCCATCCTCACACAGTCGGCTTCAGGAGCATCATCAAGACTCTGGTTGTCAGGTTCATTATCAGACCAAAAAGACAAGCTTGGGGAAGACCAGAAAGAAAACAACAGATAAATGCCTGAAAGTTAAATTCTATAAACAGACATTGTTTCATCAGCCATACCTTTCATTCAGTGGTGACCCGTCCACCCACAACCATCTGCCTTCTTCCTTTGAGTCCGTCAGTCCAATCCAGAACTTGTCCTTTAAATCATCCTCCATAATGTTGCTCAGTCTTTCAAACAGGAACATCTGAACAGGAGAAGTTGATGAAAATGATTCTGAGAGACGTTTCTGTGCTGAGATGAAGAAACATGATGATGTGATGAAATCTGTGAGAACATGAACCTGCAGCAGAGTTTCATACCTGCTCCTCTCTGCTGTCTATATTCACCAGGTCTCCTCCCAGATCTTTGCAGGAATCTCTGCTCTCAGTCCAGGAGAACTTCTTGGTGCTGAAATTATAACACTTTCCTCCATATAGCTCCCAGCCTGCTTCACACTTCAGACACGTCTCTTCTTTAAACAGATCAGAACAAAAACTGAATCAGGTGGAAGAAATCTGATGATTCTGAAGCAGCAGGAGGCGTCTTCTGTCCTGCAGTTATGGTCTGACTTCCTGTTTCTGTCAGTTCATTAATGTCTCTTTAATATCATTTGAGGACAGAAGTGGAACAAAGATTAAATTCTGAATTTACTTTTAATCTCAGAAAGTGATATTTGCTTTTTTTCATGTAGTTGTGAGAAATTTCTCTATCTCACCAGTAACGTAAGTAAGTCTTGATTTACAAGCACAGTAAACAAGTAAGAAAACAACAAACGATAGTCTACTTGCTGCTGAAAAACCAATAATATAATATATTATATAATAGTTGGAACCCAGAGTAACTTCAGTAATTTGTAAGAATTAACTGGAGAAGGTTGGAAACAATTCAGGCTTGAGTGAAATAGACTCATAAACACATTGATCTACCAGCTCTAAACAGAATTTTATAGAAACTTCACTTGCAACTCCTGACCGACTCAGCTGAGAGATATTTCCTGAGCTTCATCCTCCTCTTCCTCAGGTTGGGGACTTTAACTGGTCTTCAGTTCGATTAAACCATAATTTACCACATGGGGTAATTTTTAAGTAAAACTGCTAGATTAACACATATCTCTATTTACAAATTTGTATCTTTAACTTAAAAAATAGTCTATAATACAATATTATATATAAAATAAGGAAAATACACAAACTCACTGACTGCCAGGGCGATGATGGTAGCTACCAAGATAGCGATGAGGACCAGCAGGACTACTCGCTCTGTGGTGACCTTTGGCCTTGTGCTCTTTCCAGCTTGTTCAACATCTGCTGCACACTTTGCACAGACTGACATGGGAAATAAAGAAACTTCTTTCAATACTAAGTCAAATAACTGCTCACTGGTCAGATATTTCAGTGATTTGCTTCTCATTCCCTAACAGGGATGATCTGACCCAAGCCCAGTGACCTGCTGATAGTTGGCTTTACCAAATTCACTCACATCCAACCCTCAGAGAATAAGGATAGACCGTTTTACAAACTTGGGTAACATGTATGTAGAAGTTGTAAATAGTGATATAGTCTTCTCTCTTTATCTAAACTAGAAAAAAAATTCTAATCAACTGAATGAGCGTTTACAAAGTAATCACCTATTTGAAATCAGTTTTCAGAGCTCGTCATAGCACTGAAACAGCATAGTTGAAAGTCACTAATGATATTCTCATAGCCTCAGGTAATGGCATCTTCTGAGGCTATGAGAGGACAACGTTGGGCCGTCAAAGCCTGCAGAATCTTTTCTGCAGACCTAAAAAAATATCTGAATCACAGACTGATGTTAATTATATTTTGCTCATGAATATATAATAAATAATTTCTATTGGTCTGTCTGCTTCTGTCCATAGCCCCTCCCCTGGTTTCTGCTTCCATACGTGCATTTTCATAATAAACCATTCTACCAATGACATTTCAGCCATCATTTGTTGCCACGATCCAGGATATCTGCCTGGTCATGTTCAAAGGCTTCTACCCCTCTACTGCCCCTCTTTCATCTGGGAAACCTCAAGGTTCCATTTTAAGATGATCTCAACCAAGCAATCCATGACCTGAAGAACTTCAAACACTTCAATGATGCTTTTCAACCACAGGAACACTGCATGTAGCTCACTGACAGGATGAGGAAGAACGATGTGGCGGTGAAGAGAGGCTATGCAGAGGTTTGGCTGCAGGAGACGGACCATAAAGGTGGAGATAACACAGGCGCTGTGCGTCCCTGAGATGGTTCTATCTCTGTTGTAGCCTCATTAGGGGAGCGGTGGTCTAGTGGTTAGACTAGCGCACTCGGCTCTGAGAAGGTTGCAAGTACCTGGTTTGATCCCCACAGCCTGCACTTTGGGTCCTGAGAAAGACCCTTAACCCCAGATTGCTCCCCGGGCACAGTGGCAGCCCACTGCTCCCCAAGAAATCCAGAAGTAAATTTCTCCACTGTGAGATCAATGAAGTTAAATTATTATTAATATCACTTCATGCAACAGCTAGCTTTTCTAACAAGCTAGAAAAGCAAACGGCACAAAAAGTAACATCTGGATTATCACACAGAGCAGAACAGACAACTGGACCGTTGACACTGCGGTTGCTTCTGATGATGAAAATCTCTAAATATACATTACATCTGCTAAGAAGCCTTGTCATGTGCTGGTTCTTGGAAAACAAGTTAATAAGACAGATCCTGTCTGACTGAGGTGTTAGCCACTGGTATACTTCCTTTTCAGCTTTTTATTTTTTTCTGTTCTTTGAAATTTTAGAAAACTATAAAATATCTCTTAAACAACAAAAACATACTGCCCCTGTTACCATTTTTCCCTGAAAAATAACTTTTCTTTAAATATTTTAGTTTGCTGTTCTGCTTGCTGTTACATAATTTCCTTTCCTTGTTTGTACTCACAAACTTCACAAAGTCTGATTTTAAACTTTAGTAACATTCAAATGCAATGTGTCTTCTGCATTTAACCGATCCCTGAGGGAGCAGTGGGCTGCACTGTGCGGCCCCAGGGGAGCATTCTGCGACTAAGAGCCTTGCTTAGGGACCCAGAGTAGCAGTCTGTGCCATTATAACCAAACACTCCCTCAGAAATGGCATAACAACAAAACATGAACATTTTAATAATAGCAGCAGGAAATCTGCCTGTTGAAATAGGACTGCAAAAAATGTGGATCTAATGAATTATCCATCCATCCATTAATCTTCTAACACGTCTATCCCTGTTGGGGTGACGAGGGGTTTTTGGTGCCTATCTCCAGCTGTCAGTGGAAAGGAGGCGGGGTACACCCTGGACAGGTTGAGTGTTGCAGCTAATGAGTTATCATTCGTCATTTTTTTATTTCTCTTATTTATTTATTTATTTATTTATTTATTTATTTATTTATTTATTTATTTATTACCCACCTGGTTCTTTTGTTGGTGATCTTCTGGCTGCAGAGTTGACTTCACTGACTAAAGAAACATCATCTGAACAAGAGAAAACACAAATCAGTCACAGTAAGACAGACAGACAGACAGACAGACAGACAGACAGACTTACCTTTAGTCCTCTGTCTTATGAACTTCACATCAGCGTATGTAACATCAGCTTCAGCCATCCTGGCTCAGTGATTCTGAAACAGAAGTACAGCTCAGATGTTACAGTCTGCTTTTAATTGCTTCCTGAAGACAGAGATTGTTCACAGATTAGACAGGAAGTCCAAATTTAAACTGTTAGCAATGCACTAACATGAACCAACCTATTTTAATAAAATAAAAAAAAAGCCAATGAGCCACTGCCTGACCTTCCAAAGCTGTTCTCCTACAAAGATCGGCTTGGTGCAAAACGTGAGGACGTTCTGCTCAGCTTTGGACAGGAGGACACAGATCTGCTGGTTTGTCCAGAGCAGTAAACATTGTGTTCATGTTATGATCACAGTTTTTAGCTGTGTTTTAGTCGTTCCTGTTGGCCGTCTCAGCCTTCCATACAGTGGCCCTGTTCCCTGATCGCTGGCACCTGTGATTGGCACTATTTAAGCTTGTCACTTTCAGCAAGCTGGTGCCAGATTCTTGAAAGCCTTGTGTTAGTAGACCTTCCAGCATCTCCTAACCTGCCTGCCTGTTTTTGACCGTTGAGTGTTTTCTGGATTTCGGCCTGTTGCTCTTGGCCTTGTTGGTCTTTCATCGGTTCTCAGTTTCTGGACAACGACCTATGCCTGTCTCTTGACCCTGCCTCTCTGCCCTCTCTGTACCTCTGCTTGTTGGTAATTGGGTTTGGACCCTGGAAATAGACTCGGACTGGATCTGTTGGATCAGATTTTCTTCCAGCTATTATTTCATTCAAATGAAAAATGGAGAACCGATAAGCAGATTATGGCTTGTCTACTAGAAAAAGGGACAAAAGAAAAACATAGAGGAAAACAACAAGAAAAGGGATAAGAGAGGGACAAAAGGTAGAAAAAATAATGTATTTCTATTCTATTAAAACTTTTATATCCGTATATAATGGGTCTGTTTTATGTGTTGTCTTCACAATGCGGTACCGCGCACGTGACGTCACCGTCTCAAGAGCAACGCCCCTTTTGCCGCTTAGGTAGGGCATACAGGAGAGAACGCATACAGGAGAGAACGCACGGATAACAGATATGACCGACTTTACAGCCGTTAAACTTTCCCAAGACGGTGTCCCAGGCGCACGGATTACTGGTCGCACTGTCGAAGAACACACCAACCTTCAGCTCAAACGATGGCTTGAGGTTCGAGGGCTTAAAAAGACTGCAAAACTGGCCGAGTTGATGAACGGTAAGCTTTGTTTTTTTTTCCCTGCATGGCGATCATGGCAGCGTCGGCCGTTTTTTTGTTTGTAATCACCGTCCAGGAATGGGTATATGTTTAATGTTTGTCTCATTTGAAATGTTTTGAGTAAGCTATCCTGGTAGCAGGCTATCATGTTAGCGCCTGCTACCATGATAGCCTATATGCTATCATGGTAGCAGGCGCTACTTTATTAACATGTCGGCCACCAAAATACTCTTACCTTGACTTGATGTCGCTGGAATTGGGTCAGGATGTTCTTCGGTTGTGCCCTTTCCTCCAACAAAATGCTTGCTACATATGTACTTGAATTTGGTAACTTTTTCCGGGTTGAACTGTGTAGGCCGACCGCCCCGGTGTTCCAAGCGTACACATTTCTCCTTGGCAGTCTTGAAGAAAACATCCTTCATATACGGCCGATCAGCGTAACTCGAGTCGCTGTTGCACGTTCCATAGCAACAATGTTTAAAAACCATGGTCTTAGATTTGGAAAAAGCAGTCGTTTACCGAGTAAAACCAAGGGTAACGCACGTCTCTTTTACAGCGAAACAGCGGCGGACTATGCAGGCTTGCCCTACTGCGTACCACGTGATGTGACGTCATCGTGACGTTGTGTTTCTAAAAATAGCTCGCGCGCGGTACCGCATTCAGAGGGCCCCATGCTTTTCTTTGTCTTGCGGCCCAAATTTCCTAAATCCGCCCCTGCTTTTAAAGCAATTTAAACAAACTCTTGGTGTTGAGGGAATTACCGGGTCTTGCTCCTAAGGTTCATTACAGTTCATTTGCAGTTCTACTGGTTTTTAGAAGAGACTTTGGTTCTACTGTGAACTGGTATCCAGCAGAACTGAGCACCATCAGTTTGGTTACAGGATTCTATGAAATTTCATAAAAAGTTGCATGTTGGCTGGAAGAACTGAAGACAGGATTCCTGTTAACTTGTTGAACAGCTACGTCTGGTTCAGTTCACGCTCTGATGTCAGCGTTTGCAGCTCTTCCTTCAGCTGAATGAGAAAAGTGTTAAAGCAGACCACCTGTTAACATCTGACCAGATAAGGTCAACTCAGACTAAAGGTTACCCCCCCCCCCCACCAGCCTGCTAATGTCCCAGGAATCCACATTTCTTTCCCTTCTACTGGGGAGTAGCAGACTAACCTGATCCAAGCAGGAAGGCAGTGGGAGCTTCTGATATGTGCCCTGAAGGCAGTTACCCAGGGCAGCATTAGAAAGAGGGCGCTCATAGACAACATATTAAAAAATAGGTTGTCTGATAGCTGCGCCCTGAACAGGTTTTTCCTTTCCTTCATGCATAAGCAGTGGATGGATGGATGGATGGATGGATGGATGGATGGATGGATGGATGGATGGATGGATGGATGGATGGATGGATGGATGGATGGATGATGTCTTTGAATTTTGTAGAAAGGAAGTTACAGTTTAGACCTGTGATTTGTAGCCTCACATGTGGTCATAATGAACTCTTCATTAATAGTTTATTACATTAGTAATGCCGTTAACTCTTTAGTTTTTCATTACCATAGAAACTGCCCCTGGATCAGTGCATCGGTGCTCTTTGTGATCGTACACACTGACTCCTCAAAGCAGTCAGATGACGTGTTGTGAACTGATGCTATATAAATAAAACTGAACTGAATATGACAGTTTTTCTTTTTTAGAACTGACTTGAGGCCTGATTAAGTGTGAATTGTATTTAAAATGAAGTGAAAAACTAAGTGACAAAGACTTAAGAGGTTTAAATAAAACGACAATGAGGAAGCAAACAGTAAATGACACCTTTAACAAGATGTCACTTCAACAACAAGCAGAAACAAGGAGTCAGTCATCATTCTGAGGACTTTAACTAAAACAGAGTAAAGACTTTTATTATAATATCCACCTTCCAGCAGACGATCTACATGAGGGTTAAATGCTTTCAGTGTTTACTGATGCTCAGATGCATCAGAACCTCCTAAATTGTCACGATTTGCAGTCAGGGGTCTCCTGATCCTGAAGCCTGTAGCCCGGCTCCCTCTTCAGTCGCCTGTAGCCAGGCGCCTCCTGAACTCTGTAGCCAGCTCTTAGTCCGGCGCTGTCTCCAGCCTTTAGTCCGGCGCCAGGTTCTGTTCTCTCTCTCTCCAGGCGTCAGTTCCTGAGGGTCCTGCTCCGCCTCCGGCCTCCGAGAGACCTGCTTCGCCGCCGGCCGCCAGACATCTTTGCTAACCGGGGCCGTCCTACGGGACACCCGCCGGATTACCTGTCTCGTCGAGGTCATCGTCCTGGACACCCGCCTGAGAACCCGACTCGTCGAGGCCGTCCTTCTGGACGCCCGCCGGAGAACTTGACTTGTCGGGATCATCCTCCGGGACACCCGTCAGACTTTATTTCTGTTATTTTAGTTCGCCCTGTCGGGTTGTTTTTGGTTTGGACAGTGTTTCTTTTTCCTTTTTCTGGCCCTCCATCCTGTACCTCCCTCCACCCACCCAGTCTAGTCTGTTTTGTTTCTGAGGCCGTCTGGAATCCGGCCTTGAGGAGGGGGTTCTGTCACGATTTGGGTTTTGTCTTGGTTTATGTTATCAGATTTATAAGTTAAGTTTCTGCTTTTGGGGTCTTTCTTGTTTGGTTTTGATTTAGACATGTTCTGTTTAGGTTACCTGTTTTCCACCTGTCACCTTATCAGCTCTGTTTGGTCTCCCCTCAGCAATCTGTCAGCTTTCTTGCCCTGATTAGTTTCACCTGCCTTTCCTGTAATTAGTTTTCACTCCATTTCAACTGTGTACTCCACTATATAGTTCTGCCTCGGTCTTCAGTTCTCTGCCAGATCATTTTCGAGCCACTTGGTGAGTTTTGTTCCAGCGTTTCTTTTCTGACTGACCTGTAGATGCAAACCCGAGTGTTTTTTTATTCTGAGCCAGCCTGATCCCTGAACCTGTTTTTCCTGCGCTGTCTGACTGATTTACCGTTTTACCGACTTGATTCTGTCCCAGGATTATCCGAGCTTGCTTTATCCCTGTCTGTACCTCTGCCTGTTTTGGACTGCTTTTTGTGTACCGGTTTTTGGACTGCCATTTTGACCATTGAGACTGCTTGTTCCTGTCTTGCTTGTCTGAGAGCAATAAAACATCTGAACCCGAAATCTATGCTTGTTAGCCTGAATACTAAGTCCACCCGTTCAGTTCCGTTCGTAACATAAATGTCTCTTTGTTTGTCGTAGAGTTGTCCTCAGTGTGATGTTGTCCTCATGATGAGACCACAGAGCTGTGAAGAAGGTAAGAAGATGAATGTGGTGGTAAATCAGCAGGAAGGTGCAGAAGAAGCTGCAGTCAGAGCTGAGAGGTCATCATCAGACAAAGACTGAACACAAACCGGACCGGCAGGACTGATGTCTCCATGAAAACACAACATGATCACCAACATGAAGCAACTCTGTTCATAAAAGGAAAAACTAAATAAAAATACATCAGTGACTCATAGAGAGGAAGCTGTTGGTGTCACTGATTCAGAGTCAATGTCAGGTTCAGATGTTGTGAATCTGACCAGATGTTCTGATGGGGTTCTCCTCTAAATGCTCCTCAGGTGGAGCTGCTGCCTCTCACCATGAAAACCCAACCAGAACCTCCAACCAGCCCCAGAAAGTCCTGCTGGTTCTGGGCTCTCTGCTGGCTGCTGCTCTCATCGTCCTCTACAGACTCTGTGAGTTCATCCGTATTCGTGACTTTAAACCACTTCCTGTTTGTCGTTTAGAAATGATGCTGGTGAAGTTATATCTGTTAAATCTTTTATCAGGTCTGGTCCTGTTAGTGACTCGGGAAGCTGTCCAAACCATAAAAGGGGAGAATGAAGGTCTGAGGAAACGTCTCCTGGGTGAGACTCTCAGTGTTTGAAAGTGTCCACAAGGTTCATTCTCTTTCAGGGCTGTTAGCTTACTTTGTTACATTTGAATTTATTTTACTTGTTTCCTAAAACAAAGAAAGGAGGTGCAAGAAATTAGAGAATTTTTTTGTGTAATTATTCTTCATTGTGCTTAATTTTAGATAACCCAAAGATTTATATGATTTATATTTTGATGTTCAGAAATAAAACCAAGCAATTGATTGAGACAGAAAACATCTTTGTCCCATTTCTGTCCTCTAATGATGTTAAAAAGACGTTGATGGCCTGACAGAAACAGGAGGTTAGATTGTAGCTGCAGGACAGAAGACGCCTCCTGCTGCCTCCAAATCATAAGGTTTCTTCCACCTGATTCAGTCTTTGTTCTGATCAGTGCCGGCCCGAGCCTATTTGGGGCTCTAAGCAGAATTTGATTTGGGGCCCCCCCTCCCACCACGCAGAATCACCAATGCTAGAAGATTATTGACACAAACGTCACGCTATAATGTAATAACGAATATTAGAAACGAATACAGTGAGGTTATGTATCAATACAAAATAAATAAACCATACTTAAGATACTTCACTCTTTTATTAAATCTTCTGAATAAAAACTGTCAAAAAACATATTAAATTTCATCGTCATTCATTCATTCATTTCTATCAATGGTCCCTAACCTTCTCTATCTATCTATCTATCTATATGTATATATATCTTTATCTATCTAGATAAAGATATATATACAGATAGATAGATAGATAGATAGATAGATAGATAGATAGATAGATAGATAGATAGATAGATAGATAGATAGATAGATAGATAGATAGATAGATAGTGTATTAGCAGCTTCCTCGTAAAAATTTTGCCACCATTTGTTTAGCATCAAAGTTTAACATCATCTCTGCACGTAAATGAAAATGCACATGGAAAAATAAATAAAGAAGGGGAACAAGCAATTTCACATTTCTTTCACTATTATCTTAATATACGAAAAAACATTTTTTAACTATAATTATAAAACACTCCATGAATGTTGTTTTTAAACAGTTGAAATAAATCACCCCCTCTGTCGGCATCCAAAGCCCTAATGCTCTGACTCTGGTCACCATGGTAACGTTTAAACACGCTGTCAAAGAAAGATACAGATACTCCAAAAAAAGAATAAAAAGTGCATGAATTTTAACTCACCATAACGTTAAATCAATGAGAGCCCTGCGCTTGTTTTCCTGCAACAAGACAGTCCCATCTGGGGGTAATGTCTTCAGAAACATTACCCCTGGTTGCTTCAAACTGCGTTTAACTCTATTAAAACTCTGATGGCGTTGTGCAGAAAAGTCGATGCTTTCAGAAAATGCGTGTCTGTAGCTTACAGGAGCTGCGAAGGAGCGTTTATGCACTCAAGAATTGTTGTAATTGGCATGCACCTCGCTGATTCCTCAGATTGTCACTCTAATAGATTCTCCAGGTGACTTTCTGTTCAATATGATCAGCCACACTTATATTCCTTTTCTTATTATCGTTGTCTTAAATTTACCCAGCCGTCCTTCTTTCTTGTGGAGCAGCGCCATTCCCAGCCTGACCTGAGGCACACCTCTGGTTGTATCTACCTTATGTTATCTATTTGTGTTTCATCTACCTTGTTTTTAACTTATTTTGTTGCAATTTCCTGTATCTCCATGTGTTTTTGTTATATTTTGACATTGTTCAACACTTTTTATATCATTTTTTTGGATGTGGAAAACATACAACTAATATACAAATAAATAACTCATTTACTTTTTAAACATTTATGCTATGAATGTATATCATGAACAACCCTGTTACTCATAGCAAAACTCTAATTTTTAACTTTTCTCAAATGTTTTGCTTTTTCTGTGCCAAAAATGTCCATTTAAAATTTTCGACTTTAATGTGAGATGTAGTATACATAAACTCAGAAGACATCTTGATTTTCCAAAGGGGAACAATTTATTTACTACTTGTACAATCACACATCATGATCATACAAACAGACCACTCAGTACCTTAACCTCTATAAAGAAATATATGTTTTGCCTTTAAATAAAAAAAAAACATTGTATGTGTATGTACCAGCTCATGTTTTAGCAGCTTAACCCCATTATTCAGCAGCAAAGATTAGGATGAACATTTCTGTGCACACATTCAAGAGACTGTCTGCAAAATGAAGAATGCTTTTAATTTCTGATTAGTACAAAACTAACCAAATGTGCATACTGATGCATTTCATGTCACATTCCTACAGACATTTTCAAGGAGTATTTACAACAGGAAAACTAGCTGACCAGCACAGTCTCTATATGAATGCAAACATTGCCCCTTTAGTCTTTTTAGAAAACACAGTTAATGTTCCAGACATGCAAGACTCAATTGTTTTACAAAAAAAACACAAAATACACATCAGCCTTAACATTAACTTCCCTTAGAAAGGCTCTTCCCATCTTGATCTGCACATGGACTAAACATGTCTCAGGGTCTCCAGAAGTGGCTAATATGGAGCTATATATGGGTCATAAAGTTTAAATTAAAGAAAAACATTTTGACAAAAAAAAAAAAAAAATATATATATATATATATATATATATATATATATAAAACTGAAAATAAAAACGAGATGAAACAATAAAAATAAGAATTTGCTTCATCTTGTTTTACTTTTCAGTTTAGACGGATAGATAGATAGATAGATAGATAGATAGATAGATAGATAGATAGATAGATAGATAGATAGATAGATAGATAGATAGATATTGAAACTGAAAAACAAGATGAAGCAGTAAAAATAAAAATGTATTTTTTAGATTGTTTTTCCTTTTTTTCAGTGTCAAACTTTTGGCTCTGTTTTGGTGTGGGGGCGGAGCTTCAGATAACAGGGGTCCAGCCTGGCTGGACTAAACACTCCTGTTGTAGTCAGAACTGTGGGACAGGGAATGTTTTAAAATGTCAAAGATATTCTATGTTTATGGTATTGGTTTTGAAAATAACTTGATTCAGTGAGCTCTTTATGTCAACACACAACACAAATTTCAAAGAAAAGATCATGATTTTTTCTTCTGTTTCACCTGCTGGTGACAGTAAACCAGGTAATGATATAAAGGCTAGTTGTCATTGTATCGCAACGCTGATTTATGAGCATAGACTTCCAGGCTTAGGTTTAGCTTTTCTACTGCTCACTTTGGATATATAAAAGTTCCTCATGAAAAAATAGGAGTCAGTAACAGGAGAACTGAATGAGAAAAGATCTACATGATCTGAGAATGATGGAGGAAGAGATAACTGCCTGTTTAATGTCCATTTATTATGTCGTTTTTGCTTGTAGCTCCTAATATTGTGGTAATTAGATTTGTAGTATTTAATTAGATGATATAATAATAAAAATAATAACTGGAAGTTTTCATGTTGTACATTCTAATGTTTTTGGAACTGATTTTAATTATATAATGTCTGTTTTAGAATAATGTAAGATTGATACAAGAGGAGAGAGGAAGAGGATAGGAAGTCAGAAAGGAGATTAAATGGGTGGAGGAAAATAGGAACACTGATGGAAAGAACAATTGATGAGAAGAGATAAAATTTTACTTAGAGTATTATTAAAGTTCAAGTGATAAAGCGTTGTCATGATTTAAGTGATAAAGTAACGTATTGAGTAATGTAGTGTGCAAAGTTTGCTATGTAAAACAGAGTGACTCAGGTTTGAGTTGAGAAGCCCAATGTCTGATAATATAACCTCTTTCTGAGTCTCTGCACTGAACATGAGTTTCACTGCACTTTCCTAGCTGTGGCAGAAAGAAGAGGCAGTTTAGTTGTATTTTTTCTTAAAAATGTCAGTTCTGCACATAATACATTCTCTTCTCCTCTTATTTTATCCAGACCTCTGGATACCATGGCTGATGGCTCTTCAGACACAGAACGCCTTGAAGAAACCAGAGATGATCTCATGTTAGCTGACTCACTGACCAGAGTTAACTTACCTTATAGGAGCAAAAACGATATACTGGCACATCAACTACTACCATACACATACACATAATGTAGTTATACACACTTTGTGTAAGTTTATACATGCTCATGCTGCACACTGATCCAAGGGGCCTCCAAGTCTGTGCCTTTGTTTCACCTCACATCACCACAACCCATTTTCTTGTCCCAAACAGGCTCCATGCACAGCTCCACTTCTTCCTGAAGCTCAGCAGCTCCTGATTAATCCAGGTGTGTCTGACTTCAGTAACCAGCCAGACACACCTGGATTAATCAGCTTGTCCAGTAAAGAAAGAAAGGAAACAAAAGAGATGCTGAGGTTCAGGAAGTAGTGGAGCTGTGCTTATAGCCCATTATGGAAAGAAATTAATCTGCTTATTTGAGATGCACAGGCCCCTGATGTGGCCAGGTGACAATAAGAAACATGTATCACCCTTTACCTGCGAGCTTGACCACTACTTCTTTTTGATGTTAATGCAGAAAACCTATTGCTCATAGGTATGTAGACATACCTATGAGCAGAATAAGTATTTGTTGCACTTTTTTAAAAGGTTGAGGAACTTTGTCTTCACAGAGAGCCACAGTCTAAATGTTTGTATTTACTGTTTTTTCTTTTCCTCATGTCACTCTCCCCTTAGGAGGTGGCAGAGCTCTTTGGGCTACACAAAATTGAAAAACCCTGCTAACCACCTTAGACCCCTCCACTCCCACCCCCATCACTTTGCCCCAACCCAAAGACACAGTTCTAGTTTTCTATTAACACTATTTATTAATTTTATTAATCTTAGGATATACTAAAAGTGTGGAGAGGCACATTCCTGGCTTTTACACTTGATTTTTGTTGTTTAAATATTAATAAATATGTAAAAATAAATGAAACCATTACTGTCCCCGTTTCCTAATTTCGTCTTGATGAGATGTATTGATTTTTATGTACGAGCAAGAAATGTCCCCAGATTTGATTTCAGAAATCTGGTCACCTTAGAGTATGGGCCCATGTAATATTGTGTTTTAGAACTGTAAATGTTGGATAAATGTATGGAGTTCTATTGGTAACAAAAACGGAATTCTGGTTAAAGTAACACCACTGTTAAAAAGTAAGGGTTTTCTTTAAAAACACAAAGGGGAAGTGAGTGGAACATACGGTATTGAAAAGAAAAAGTGCCTTATCGGCTTTATTTTGTTCAGGGAAACATTAATGACCTTGCTCTATGTTTAAGTTTTTGATTCTTTTGGGGAGTGAGGAGCTAAGGTTTTATTTTTCCAAAGTTCCTATTAAAAGAAACTGTTCCGGTAGCTGGTTGTCGGGAGTTATTTATATTACATAAAAGGAGTGTAGGGTAATTGAACGAGTAAGGAATTACTCAAAATTGGTAAACCTGCGTGGTAACTACCAGAACTTAACGAACCCAAATAGCCACCCCACCAGTGAATTTAAGTTCTTGTCCCAGTTACTAGCGGACAGAGCAGTGGGGTTGCTATATTTTCAATACAATGGCTTTTCACTCATTTTAAGATAGATTCTAAATGTTGATTATGTGTTTTTAGAGCTCTTAACGCCTTTGCGTCTTATTTATCAGAGTTATTGAGCTTTTCTGTTCATACCAGGTCCGTTTTTTTTCTGTAACTGCATCTTGACTCTGGAATCAGCTTCCTCTAGATCGTCCATCTATAAATGAACTTCAACTTCCAAATCAAAGCTCAAGACTTTCATTATTCAGGCAGGCTTTTAATATTAGAAACTGTTGTGGTACCTCTATTTTTGTTTCATCTACCTTGGTTTTAACCTATTTTGTTACAATTTCATGTATCTCTGTGTGTTTTTGTTGTTTTTATGTTTTACACTTTGTCCACCATTATTTTGGATGTGGAAAACATACACCTAATATACAAATAAAAAACTGATTCACTTTTTAAACATTTATGGTATGAATTTATATTATGCGGGCTGCACAGTGGTACAGTGAGTAGCGCTGTTGCCTTGCAGCAAGAAGGTTCTTGGTTTGAGTCCAACCCTGGGTCTTTCTGCATGGAGTTTGCATGTTCTCCCTGTGCATGCGTGGGTTCTCTCCGGGTACTCCGGCTTCCTCCCATGGTCCAAAAACATGACTGTTAGATTAATTGGTCTAGATTAATGGGGTACTGCGCGCGAACTATTTTTAGAAACACAACGTCACGATGACGTCACATCACGTGGTACGCAGTGGGGCAAACTCCGGAAAGCCGCCGTTATTTTGCTGTAACAGACGTGCGTTAGCCTAGGTTTTACTCGGTAAACGACTGCTTTTTCCAAATCTAAGACCATGGTTTTTAAACATTGTTGCTATGGAACGGGCAACAGCGACTCGAGTTACGCTGATCGGCCGCATATGAAGGATGTTTTCTTCAAGACTGCCAAGGAGAAATGTGTGCGCTTGGTACACCGGGGCGGTCGGCCTACACAACAGTTCAACCCGGAAAAGTTACCAAATTCAAGTACATATGTAGCAAGCATTTTGTCGGAGGAAAGGGCACAACCGAAGAACATCCTGACCCAATTCCAGCGACATCAAGTCAAGGTAAGAGTATTTTGGTGGCCGACATGTTAATAAAGTAGCGCCTGCTACCATGATAGCATATAGGCTGTCATGGTAGCAGGCGCTAACATGATAGCCTGCTACCAGGATAGCTTACTCAAAAACATTTCAAATGAGACAAACATTAAACATATACCCATTCCTGGACGGTGATTGCAAACAACAACAAAAAAAAAAAAAAAACGGCCGACGCTGCCATGATCGCCGCGCAGGAAAAAAAAAACAAAGCTTACCGTTCATCAACTCGGCCAGTTTTCCAGTCTTTTTTTAAGCCCTCGAACCTCAAGCCATCGTTTGAGCTGAAGGTTGGTGTGTTCTTCGACAGTGCGACCAGTAAACCGTGCGCCTGGGACATCGTCTTGGGAAAGTTTAACGGCTGTAAAGTCGGTCAGATCGCTGGTTCTGTTGCGCTTGTAATAGCTGGGTTATCCGTGCTTTCTCTCCTGTATGCCCTACCTAAGCGGCAAAAGGGGCGTTGCACTTGAGACGGTGACGTCACGTGCGCGGTACCGCATTGTGACAGACTGGTGACCTGTCCAGGGTGTACCCTGCCTCTTGCCCATTTAAATGCTGGAGATAGGCACCAGCACTACTCATGACCCATGGGGGATAAAGTGAGTTAAGAAAATGGATGGATGGATTTATATTATGAAGAACCCTGTTACTCAGAGCAAAACTCAAATTTTTTAATTTTCTCCAATGTTTTGCTTTTTCTGTGCTAAAATGTCCATTTAAAAATTTCATCTTTAATGTGAGATGTAGTATGCATAAACCCAGAAGACTTCTGGGTTTTCCAAAGGGGAACAATTTATTTATTATTTGTACAATCACACATGATCTAACATACAAACAGACCACTCAGTAACTTAACCTCTATGAAGCAAAATATGTTTTGCCTTTTAATAAAACATTTTATGTGTATGTAGCAGCTCATGTTTTAGCAGCTTAACCCCACGATTCAGCAGGATGAATATTTCTATGCACACATTCTAGAGACTGTCTGCAAAATGAAGAATGCTTTTATTTTTGATTAGTACAAAACTAACCGAATGTGCATGCTGATACATTTCATGTCACATTCCCACAGACATTTTACATTTTTAAGGAGTATTTACAACAGGAAAACTAACAGACCAGCACAGTCTCTATATGAATGCAAACATGTCAGTGTTCAGTCTTTTTAGAAAGAAAAGTTAATATTCCAGACAAGGAAGCATCTATTGTTTTACAAAAAACACAAAACACATCAGCCTCAACATTAACAACGTCCTTTAGAAAAGCTCTTTCCATCTTCATCTGGACATGGACTAAACATGTCTCAGGGTCTCCAGGAGTGGCTAATATGGAGCTAAATCGGGGTCATAAAGTTTATTTAAAAAAGAAAAAAATTCAAACTAAAAGGACATTTGAAACGAAAGACCAACAGTTTAAACAAAAACAAAAATTAAAACTGAAAATAAAAACGAGATGAAATAATCAAAGTAAAAAAAATTATTTTCAGATTTTTTTCCCCTTTTTTTCAGTTTCAAACTTTTGGCTCTGTTTTGGTGTGGGGGTGGAGCTTCAGATAACAGGGCTGGCTGGACTAAACATTCCTGTTGTAGTAAGGAACTGTGGGAACGGGGAATGTTTTAAAATTTCAAAGATATTCTATGTTTATGGGATTGGTTTTTATAAAAATACACGATTCAGTGAGCTCTTTATATTAACACACAGCACAAACTTCAATGGAAAGATTATGATATTGATGAATCTGCATAGCTTTTTCAGTCCATCTTGGACATTTCTCATGTTTTCAAAGCGAAATGGAGCAGCCAAACTACAGAGGGAGCATCAGACCAGCTGCTCTCAGCATGGCCTCTTCTTCTATTTCGCCTGCTGGTGCCAGTAAACCAGGTAATGATATAAAGGCTGGTTGTCATTGTATCGCAAAGGAAAAAAGACAGAAAGAGAAAGAGTGGGTGATAGAAAACAAACAGTTTCTTTAGTCCAGCCCCTCAGTTTATCTCAGTCATGGTTCCACACCCCTGTTGTGTGGAACCCGGCCCGAAACAGGGTCAATGGTTTGAAACTAAACAAAAATCTGAAATTAAAAAACAAATAAGTTGGATCTTACTTCAGTTTCAATGTTTTTCTGACAAACTTTATGGCCCAAAGCTAACTCCACAGGCTAACATCAAAAGGCAGCAGAAGAGCCTGATCCAGTGATCTATTTAGCCAGATTTGTTGGAGGTTCTCTGTAAACTGGGCTTGCTCTAGGAAACACCTTCATATCTCTCTCTGGGAGAAGCTGGCTAAGGAACATTTCACTCTTTGTGTTCTTGTAGATAATCCTAAACATGTTGTGAAGAACCAGCTGCAAACCCAGGATGGCTGTCACTGTGGTAGAGTGCAGATATCGTGCTGGGCTTTTTTTTTTTTTTTTTGCCTTGCTTTGGACTTTTCTGGACTTCTCCCATCAGCCTGTCACCTCTCAGCCACCAGCCATTATCCAATCAGCTCAGCCATCAGTCAATTAGCCCACATCAACTACACCTGCTGCCAGTAATTACATTCAACTCTGGTCACCTGTTCACTGGCCTACATATACCTGGCTCAGCCACCTCTACTCATCCCTTACAATAAACCTTGAAAAAAAACGTAATTCTGTGTCCGGCTGAATATCAGGTTCACCAGCATTATTCGTTACAGGGCTGTGATTATCCTCTACAATTATTTAGGTTGCTAGTTCTTCCTGCAGATATTGCACCAAAGCAGGAAATGATTGATTCATTGTTTTTGGTTGATCTGCAGAAACAGTTTAAAGCTGTTTAACTCATCAGCTATATTAAACCTGAATCAACTCTAAAATCTGCAAACCTCCTCAATGGGAAGCTGTTATTTATACTTCCTTTAATTTAGCTTCTCAAAGACTGGAAATAAAACCAGTTAATTTGATCGTTTAAAGCTGTTTTAGATAGGATTCTTATTTCACTGGACCAGGGTGCATGCCTCTTTGTCCATAACTTCATTTAAAACCACAGAAGAACCAAGCATCAACTTATGTCTAACCCCAAAGCAGAACCCAAATCCAGGATAAAGAGCTTCAGTGAATGTGTGGCTGAAGGTGTGGAGGTGGATCAGAGAGTCAGAGGAGACCCTGTAGAAGGACAGAGCTCCAGCAGGACAGTCCACATACACTGCTACTCTACCAGAGGAGGAGGAGGAGGAAACTGGTGTGTTAATTTTATTATGACGGCAATGAAACCATCATCAGAACAGGTCAAGCTCCAGGACTGATCATTTAATCCAAACACACATTCATCACTTGCTCCGCTCCTTCTGATCCCTCTATAACTCACTGAAATATTAACACTCCCTTTCCAGTCAACCTCCCAGTAACAGCGACCAGTCAGACCATCTCTACACAGCAGCTGAGGCCAGACCTCAAATCTGTCTGGATGATCAGGATGAGACTGAGGCTCCATCACACCAGTCACCTTCCTGTTGTCTTCAGACAGTTGAAGGTACTGGTTCACTGTGTTTCTGTCGACTGTTAGCTGACAGGAATCTGATGGGAGAGAAGAAACATAATCAGCTACAGTTCCTGATTATTTATTGGCACTTTGATGATAAATCCTAAATTAGTGATATGTTTCTTTCTTATCATAACTCAAATAAAAATACTCACACTTCCTCAGACCTGGCGTCAGCCATTGGACTCCAGCAGGCTCCAATCTGAAAGGAGGAGGAGTTCAGACCATCAGTGTCTCACACCTTGCAAGAGGGGGATTCTTAACTAAAATATAGATTTTTATGCTTTGCTGATTCTAATGATCCCACTGCATCCTAGCTAAACCAAGAACATCCTATGGAGGGCAGATTTGGCTGTTTTAATATTTTTACATGTGTAGGAACCATAGCTTAATTTAAGGAGTCATGTTAGCAGAAGGCATGACTGGACTGGTGAAGAGCCAGAAAGTCACTCAGGTAAGAGGGTGTAAGGAAGTAGATTGAAATGCATTCTGAACCAAACCAGGAGCCACTGGTGAGATGTACCTGTACCTTTAGCTAATAGGTGAAGCGGGAAAAAAGCTCGCCTTTACTACAGAATTCATTTGTTTATTGAATTTTAAGTTCAAGATTTTTGATGGAATTGCTGAGGTGTGAGTCCAGAGGTGTGAGGTTCAAAGCTAAATTTGGTTGATCTGAGGGAGAAAATTGTGTAAATTCAGTTTTGGACTCATTCAAGCAGAGAACGTTTAGCATAAAGTCCCTTAAATGAAAGTTGTGTCATGGGCGTTCCATTTTTTTCGGGTCACGTGATCCCATGCGGCCATTTTGGGTCTAGGCTCAGCTAAGCTCAGCGCGTTTACAACACTGCGAGCGACCGATTTCTTTTATTTTTCTTTTATTTTTTCTGATTATTTCGAGTATTTCTTTATTTCGAAAATAAGCCACCATGCCAGGGTGTTGTGCCCACGGCTGCAGCAACAGCACTGATAAAGGGACGCGGATGTTCCGTTTTCCAAGCGATGAAGAGCGGCGTTTATTGTGGATCAACGAGTCAGTCGCTTGGACCAAGAGAGGAACAAAACTTGGAGACCTACAACAAACTCTTGCTTGTGTGAGGTATGTGGGCTTTTTTTTCTGAAGTCAGGGTTTCCCGCAGCGCTAAGTTTGGCGGCCGCCTCGCCAATATTAAAAAAAACAAACAAAAAAAACGCACAGAGCTTGTCTCTCCCCGCCAGTCCCCAACCGCTAAGCCGGGCATACCCTGTACGAGTTTTTCAGTGGTTGTACTTATATACATCTCAAACTGTACGATGGAACCGCGGGGTTTAAAAAGTTCACCGCTCACGATCTGTGCGGCGCGACGCTCGGACGAGACCGGACTGCGTGCCCCCTCTGGGACCGCTCGCTGTGGTGGCAGAGGCAGGCGAGCGACGGTAGGTGACAGGGACCCAGAGCAGGGGGTCGAGCCCAGCTCACGCACCGCACCGGCGGCCGCGCGGCACGGCAGGTCGCCCGGCCCGCCCCGCGAGCGGAGGCGTGCCGAAACAGGCAGCCAGCGCCTCACGCGGACCGGAGCGCTTGCCCTCCCCCCGCCCCGCGAGCCGACGTCCGGGCCCTGCGGGTCCCGGGCCGGGCGAAGGTCGCTTTGGGGATGCCTGCTCCCCTCCCTCCCCTGGCGGGGACGGAGAGGAGGGGAGGGCGCTCCCTCGTAGCTCTGCTTGAACAGCAGGATGCGCTCACGAAAACCTCACGACAGCCGACTGAATTTTAAACATGTTTGATTTTCACCGACCGTCCGATTTTTTTATGTGAAATTTTCTTCTGGACTTCTTGCTTTATTTCATTGTGCTGTAGCATAATGTGTTTCTGATTTTTGTCCTATGGGACCAATTCTGGACTTCAAGACAGTAAAAGAGAAGTATACAGTTCACTTAAAATGTCTCTCTCAAGTCTTATTAAAATGTAATATCAGCTTTTCTGGATACTTAGTAGGTGATCATCAACACTCAGTTGTGTTTTATTCAGAACACCTGCCTGAAGGGTATTAGAAGGTGCGAAACGCGCATAACATAACAGTGTTAAAGCGCCTGCCTGTGGCAAGTTTAGACCCAAAATGGCGCCACTCGCTGAGTTGGCGCAACTTTCATTTAAGGGACTTTAGTTTAGCATAACCATGTTTTGACATCATCAAGACAAGCTTGAATGGACTGTGTCTCTGGAGAGTTTGGAGACTGCTATAGGAATATTATTCTGAAGTCACTATGGCCTCACGCCACTCGGACATGTGAGCACAGGCCCGCTTATTGCAAGGCCAAATGCATGCATAGCTACCATGCGGGATGATGATTGTCTAGGATAGACTTTGTTTTGTCTCATTCCAAGGCTACTGTCGAGTATTAGAGAGAGCCGAAAGCAAGGAGGGGCAGAAACAGGCAGAGACAGACTGCAGAGGGACCGTAGGGGGCGATTACTTTCCATCTATGTGTAACAGGTTTAATTTGTTATGATTCCACTTGTCATTATTTTTCCATTCGGCTCACTATATTATGGGGAAACAGCGCCCTCTATTGGTGGTCGGCTACGATAAGAGCAGTGTGTACAGCTACCTCGTTGCCATTATATGCAAGACGGGCACGAGGTGAGTTCTTCGCTGTTAGCACAGTGGTAAAGTATGATGTATTATGAGCCATTGTCAATTGTATGATCCCTGGCGGGATGTATTTATGGCAAATGAGGTACTACATGCATTTTATTATCGTTATAACACTGTGCTACACTGTGTTTGGAAATAACAGCTAGTTGATGCTAATTGCTAATGCTGTTCCTCGTAGAGGTGCTGTGACTGCTGTGAAGAGCCTATATGTGACCAGTACATATCCTGTTCCACGCAGGTATTTGTTTTATTTTGCTGCCTTTCTTTTAAATATAAATGTATTATTGTGGCCATTATATGCAAGACGGGCACGAGAGGTGCTGTGACTGCTGTGAAGAGCCTATATGTGACCAGTACATATCCTGTTCCACGCAGGTATTTGTTTTATTTTGCTGCCTTTCTTTTAAATATAAATGTATTATTGTGGCCATTATATGCAAGACGGGCACGAGAGGTGCTGTGACTGCTGTGAAGAGCCTATATGTGACCAGTACATATCCTGTTCCACGCAGATTAAACGCATCATCCCACATCTTCCGTCTCTTGGCCATCTTTAAAACACAACGCGGAGGTATTATACTAGGAAAACAAGACTACTTCTATCTGGACCGAGCTGAACAAACAGACGGCCAAGTTCAGTACGGTTACATTGGTGCCGTTACCCATTCTTCGGCTGCATCGGCGCGGGCGGGCTGCGTCTACTTCCCGGAGCTGTTCGCATCGGAGGTCCGTGGGCTGCGTCTACTTCCCGGAGCCGCCCGCATCGGAGGTCCGTGGGCTGCGTCTATTTCCCGGAGCCGCCCGCATCGGAGGGCCGTGGGCTGCGCATCGGACCCGGACGGCGGAGCACAGAGCCCCGCAGGGACACTTCACCGCCTCGGCAGTGTGGCGGTAACCAATTTAGTGAGTGTGGAGCTATATATATTTTTTTTGCCTTTTGCGGGCTGTAATGAGTGGAGGAGTCAGTTGTTGTATTTTGTTTCACTGTTTTTGAGGTTCATTTTTGCCCCTGTATTTCATTTGAGAGTGCTCTGTCTTTTATTTGTCTGTTTTTGGGGACTGCATATTGAGCCATGACAGGCATTAATGGTTTTGGTAGGGGGAGAGGGTTCACAGTTTTTACCCCGGTGCCTGCAGTTGGTAGAGGCAGAGGCACGTTTTTATTTTCCCCTGAAACGTCCACACCAAAGCCAGAGTATGGTGATTCGGGCCAAAATGTTAATGACACTTTTATTGCTCCACAAGCTGATGTTAACGGGAAGCTTTTGAGTGATATAGCCTCTAAGATTGGGCTTTCTATTGGTGAGAGTATTGCAACATGCATTGAGACACGTCTTGGTAATGCAGTGGGTTCTGGTGTAGTTGGGGCTGCGGCTAATGAGTCTACTATGCTGAATGTCATTGTTCGCCCTGATGTGAAGGAGCCGGTGAGTTTTAAAGGGGATCATGACTCATGTTCAGTTCAAGAGTGGGAGGTTTTGATGTTGTCGTACTTGAAAAAGAAGGGCATCCCGGTAGCTGAACAAGCTGAGGAAGTACTGTCTAAGCTAGTGGGGAGGGCACGTGAAGTGGTTAAAGTGGGCATACGCAGTAAGCCAGTTTTGACTCTGACTGATGGACCTGAGCCCATTTTTGAGATACTGAAACAGCATTTCAGTGACACAGTGTCATCTACCTTGCCCTTAGCAGACTTTTATGCTACTGTGCCCCACGCTGACGAACACCCCTTTGATTATTGGCTGAGACTTAACAAAGCTCTTGAAGTGACGGAGGACTGCTTAAGGAGACAGAATAAGACTTTTGACTATCTTTCACGTGACTTGGCTGCCATGTTTATCCAGAACTGTCCTGATCCTGAATTGTCGCTTATATTTAAGTGCAAACAATTAAGCGAATGGACAGTGGCTGATATTCACGAGAAGCTCGTTGAGCACTGCAGGACTCGCAAGCAGCTAGCTAAGCACAGATTGACCTCTGCTCTGCTTTCCCAGCATCAGGAAGTTGTTGACGCTGTGCGGAGTGTGGCGCCCGTCAGCGCAGTTCGACCCTCAGCTGCTGTTGTCTCATCACCTGATGGACAGTCGGCTGAGAGCTCACCGGACCGCCTGGACCGGGTCATCGCCCTGCTTGAACGTGTTCTGGAGCAGCAACCACGTCAGCACAAGCTTCCGTATAAGTCTAATGTGCACACACAGAGGAATCTGCCAATGAGGTCAAAACCCGTAGTGCCCTGTGCTGTGTGCAGTGATGAAGGACACACTACTCAGTACCACTGCAGGTCCAATCATCTGTGCTTTAACTGTTTTGCACCTGACCACACACGAGCAGAGTGTCCGGGGGCTGTCGCCACGAAGCCCAGGGGCGCTGAGCCGGTGCGGCCGCAGGAAAACTAGATGGCCTGCATGTGGTGGGGGCAAGTGTTGGGCCTAAATGGGATCCCCTTGGTGCGAGTGTCGAAGATGACAGGGAGTCTATGTATCAAAGTGTATGTGAAGAGAGGGAGATGGGACGCACTCCAGTACTCCAAAACATTCAGAGACTCAAACTACATGACCAACTGTTTTACGAAGATGTAACACTGGGCGGGAAGGTGACGGTCAGAGCTTTACTGGACAGCGGATCCATGGCGTGCACCCTGAGCTCAAGTGTAATGCCCCAGTTGTTACGGCAGGATGTTTTAAAGGGCTCCACCCTTGAGCCGACGAATACCGTGTTGATTGGGTGTGGGGGGTCCAGGACCTTACCTGCTGGCATGTGCGACCTGGAAATGGAGATTTACAGCTGCAGAGTGATTGTCCCAACGCTGGTTGTCGAGAACCAGAGTGATGAACTGATTGTTGGCAGTAACCTGTTGAAATATGTGATTAACAGGCTTAAGCTAAAGAGGGATCTTCAGGGGCAAAGCCCCACAGCGCTCAGTTGCGGTGATAATGCAGAGCAGAGGCTGTTAAGCTTGTTTGCAGGGGTGGAGGTTGACGATGAAGTTGTCCCAGATGCGATTGGAACTGTCAAAATCAAAAGAGCTGTCACTCTGGAACCAATGACCGAGCATCTGGTTTGGGGCATATTGCAACGAGTGGACAATACGCTGGCTGGGAGCACAGTTGTTGTTGAGCCAACTGTAACTGGATCCAGACCAAGGACAGTCATAGTGGGGAGGTCTGTGTCGATTCTGAGAGGGGACGGGTGGCTACCGCTGAAGGTGATTAATCCGTCAGACAAGCCAGTCACGCTGAGACGTAATGCTAAGCTGGCTGATGTGGCTACTTGTGACTCAGTAGAGCTGTTTGCTGGTTCCCAGCTCGGCGTCCAACAACAAGTACAGGTGCCATCTGACGAAAGTTCGACACACAGCCTTGTCTCAGAGACCTCCACCCTGCCTGACCATCCTCAGCCTAGGACACAGTGTGCCGCTAATTCACTTCAGTCAAAACTAAGTGAATTGGGACTGTCAGATGTAGACATAGAGTCATGTGAAGTTGCTCCAGAGTTTAAAGCAAGACTTGCTAGTCTTATTGACGAATATCAGTCAATTTTTTCAAGAGACAAGTTGGATTGTGGCAAAGCCACTGGTTGCCTACACCGTATCAGAGTTATGGACGAGAAACCATTCCGGATGCCATGTAGGCGTATTCCACCAACGCAGTACGAGAAACTGAGAGAGGCACTGGATGAGATGGAGGAGCGGGAAATCATTCGGAAGTCTTCTAGTGAGTTTGCATCTCCCTTGGTGATCGTTTGGAAGAAGTCGGGTGACCTGAGGATCTGTAACGATTTCCGCTGGCTCAATGCACGAACTATCAAAGATGCTCACCCACTCCCTCATCCAGCTGATGCCCTAGCAGCCCTGGGTGGCAATGCCTTTTTCTCAACCATGGACTTGACCTCGGGCTACTACAATGTTGAGGTACATGAGGCTGACCGAAAGTACACCGCCTTTTCATCGCCGTTTGGATTGTATGAATACAATCGGATGCCTCAAGGTCTTTGCAATAGTCCAGCTACGCTTATGAGGATGATGCTGAATATCTTCGGCGACCAGAACTTCATGAGCTTGCTGTGCTATCTGGATGATGTCCTGGTGTTCGCTCCAACGGAGAACCTAGCTCTTGAGCGTCTGCAGATGGTCTTCCAAAGGCTCCAGGCTCATAACCTCAAGCTCGCTCCAAAGAAGTGTCACTTTCTGAGGAGGTCAGTGAAGTTCCTCGGTCATGTCATCAGTGCCGATGGGATTCGGTCTGACCCCGACAAGGTGACTGCTATCACCTCCCTAACCGAGGCAGACCTTATGGAGGATGGCACAGATGTTCCTTCTCAGAGAAAGGTCCGCTCTTTCCTCGGCATGGTGGTTTACTACCAGCAGTTTATTGAGGGCTGTTCAGCAATTGCCAGACCGCTGTTTCAGCTAACCTCAGGCTCCAAGGGTCCACGTGGGGCGGGGAGAAAGCGTCGCCAGGTCCGCAAACAGCTCTGTGCCAACGACTGGACGGAGGAATGTAGGCTAGCTTTTGGTCATCTAAAGCAAGCCTTATTGGACCAGGTCGTGTTGGCTCACCCGAATTTCTCCGGACACTTTTTGTTGTCGGTAGATGCCTCTACCAACGGACTCGGCGCGGTCCTGTCTCAAGTGCCTGATGGTGGTTCTACAGCTAGACCGATTGCCTTCGCCAGTAAATCGCTCAGTCACGCCCAGTCCAAGTACCCAGCGCACAGGCTAGAGTTTTTTGCCTTAAAGTGGGCGGTGTGCGACAAGTTCCATCACTGGTTGAGAGGTCACCGGTTCACCGTTTGGACAGACAATAATCCGTTGACCTATATCCTGTCCAAGGCCCGGTTGGATGCGTGTGAGCAGAGGTGGATTGCCAAGTTGGCGCCATTCCAGTTTGATATCAAATACATTCCTGGCCCGAAGAATGTGGTGGCTGACGCTCTTAGCAGGGAGCCCTTTGTGCAGTCCAGTGCATCCCACCGCCTGACGAGAGTGCCCTATAACGACCTGCTCGCAGAGGCTGCTGCAGTTGGTGCTAATGGAGTGCAGGAGGCGTTTCGCTGGTCAGCCAACCCACCTGAAGTGTTATCTGAGTGCGGCCAACAGTTGACGCAATGTATGGCAAATGTCAAGCCTGGCGGTTTGTCGTCACAGGAGGTTGCGGCTGTGCTACGTGAATGTGGGGACGGTGATCCGGTGGTGTTCCCCCATGCCCTCCTTCTGCCGCAGTTCCCGCAAACGGTGCTAATGACCCCGCAGATTAGCTCTGACCTGCTCACACATGATGTTTTGAAAGAAAAACAGAGGAGTGACACTGTCCTGAGCAGAGTGATATTCTTTGTGGAGAGGAAACGGAGACCCTCAAGGAGGGAACGTGTCAAAGAGTCTGCTGAAGTTATTAAGCTTTTAAGAAGCTGGGAGAAGCTTGCAATGAGAGATGGTGTTCTGTATCGGGTGACTAAAAGTCCTGTCACAAAGAGAAAGACCTACCTGTATATTGTTCCTCTCTCTCTGCGCTGCAAAGTTTTACAAGGTGTTCATGATGAGGCAGGACATCAAGGACAGCAACGGACGTTGTACTTGACAAGACAGAGGTTTCACTGGCTTGGCCTGGCTCGCGATGTTAAGGAATATGTGAAACGCTGCAGACGGTGTGTGGTCAGCAAGTCACCAGAGCCTGAAGCCAGAGCCCCCTTGGAAAATGTACGGACATCTGAGCCTCTTGAGCTTGTCAGTATTGATTTTTGGACTGCTGAGGATTCGTCCAACAGATCCCTAGATGTGCTCGTTGCTACTGACCATTTCACAAAGATGGCACACGCCTTCTTGTGCCCCAATCAGTCAGCCAAAGCTGTTGCACATCAGCTGTGGAACAACTACTTCTGCATCTATGGATTTCCCAAACGGCTACATTCAGATCAGGGAGCCAACTTTGAGAGCGCTCTTATTGCAGAGTTGCTGAGTGTTGCAGGTGTGCAGAAGTCGCACACGACGCCATATCACCCCATGGGCAATGGCTCGTGTGAGAGGATGAACCGGACCCTAGGCAACATGATTCGGGCGCTGCCTCCAAGAGCGAAACACCGTTGGCCTGAGGCCCTGAAATCCTTGACATTTGCCTACAACTGTACTATACATGAAACTACTGGCTATGCACCATTTCTGCTCATGTTCGGGAGAGTGCCACGCCTTCCGGTGGATGTCATTTTTGGATCAGTGCTCAGTGATCCAGAGGTTGTGGACTACGACAATTACATTGAGTCCCTACGCAAGAACATGAGGGAAGCTATGGCCGTAGCTCAGTCGATGGCAACTAAACAGCTCCGGCGTCACACAGATTTGTACAACCGGAAAGTACGTGGAGCACCTGTGGAGGTGGATGACCATGTGTTACTGGCTAACAAAGGGGAACGTGGCAAGAGGAAGCTTGCTGACCGCTGGGAAAACACTGTTTATGTGGTGGTCGGAAGGAATGAAGAAAGTCACACGTTTAGGATCCAGAACCCCACCACGGGCCAAGTGAAAGTGGTCCACCGCAACCTGATAATGCCAGTGAACTTCCTTCCCCTGTCCCAGTGTGACACAGTCGACCAGGATGAGGTTGTGATGTCTCCGACGTCGAGTTCACTGGATCTCAGTGCTGAGAGGTCAGCTGTCAGTGATGTTACTTCTGACTCGGCTGAGTTCAGGACAAGGGTGTGGGTGTCCGAACTACCTTCAGGGGGAGGCAGTGAGTCAAATGCTGTGGACACTGATCAGTTGGTGGATCGGGAGGGGGAAATTGCTGATATCCAGTCCGGAGAGAGTGTCTCGCCTCAGGCTCAGCCAGCCGTTGTCCAGTCCCAACCCTCGGCTGAAGCTGCCTTGATGGACAGCAGTTTTAAAGACTCTAGTTGCCCGGTGACTTTTACGGTACCTGACGCCGACATGCCTACTGACATGCCCTCTGACAGACAGACTGACATGCCTGCTTCTGATTGTACTGCGACAACTGTAGTTGACGGTGTGACTGACCGTAGATCTAGAGCTGGACGGTTGTTGAGACCTGTAGTTAGACTAGTTGAGATAATGCACCAGAAACCTGCATTAGTCGTTTGAGGTTTTTTTTTTTGGGTGGGGGGCTGTGATGTTTTTAGTCCCCAATTTTGTTTTGTAAAGGTTTTGCAACATTTTTGGAATGTTGTATTTTCTTTTAACTTGCTATTTGAGAGTTGTATTTTACAGTTACATGTTCATAGAATATGTAAATGGGCATATTTTTTTCTCCTATGTGTGTGGATAGGGTTTGGCCAGCCTTATCTCATACTAATCCTTAAGGGATGGTCTTTGTGACTGGGTAATTGTAACTGTAATTTTACTGAGATAACACCTCACCTGCGGTTTTGGAAACGGTAAGTGTGTACATGCTTCCTGTGCATTCAGATAGTGGTTTTGCACCATTTTTTATTTTCATTTTTTTGTTGTTTGTTCTTACCTGTGGTTTTGTTGTACTGGTCCTCTTTTGTTTTTTTGTAATGGGACAAGTGGAATTCAGTAGGGGGGAGTGTAACAGGTTTAATTTGTTATGATTCCACTTGTCATTATTTTTCCATTCGGCTCACTATATTATGGGGAAACAGCGCCCTCTATTGGTGGTCGGCTACGATAAGAGCAGTGTGTACAGCTACCTCGTTGCCATTATATGCAAGACGGGCACGAGGTGAGTTCTTCGCTGTTAGCACAGTGGTAAAGTATGATGTATTATGAGCCATTGTCAATTGTATGATCCCTGGCGGGATGTATTTATGGCAAATGAGGTACTACATGCATTTTATTATCGTTATAACACTGTGCTACACTGTGTTTGGAAATAACAGCTAGTTGATGCTAATTGCTAATGCTGTTCCTCGTAGAGGTGCTGTGACTGCTGTGAAGAGCCTATATGTGACCAGTACATATCCTGTTCCACGCAGGTATTTGTTTTATTTTGCTGCCTTTCTTTTAAATATAAATGTATTATTGTGGCCATTATATGCAAGACGGGCACGAGAGGTGCTGTGACTGCTGTGAAGAGCCTATATGTGACCAGTACATATCCTGTTCCACGCAGGTATTTGTTTTATTTTGCTGCCTTTCTTTTAAATATAAATGTATTATTGTGGCCATTATATGCAAGACGGGCACGAGAGGTGCTGTGACTGCTGTGAAGAGCCTATATGTGACCAGTACATATCCTGTTCCACGCAGATTAAACGCATCATCCCACATCTTCCGTCTCTTGGCCATCTTTAAAACACAACGCGGAGGTATTATACTAGGAAAACAAGACTACTTCTATCTGGACCGAGCTGAACAAACAGACGGCCAAGTTCAGTACGGTTACATATGTGATCTCTGATTTGTTTCTCAATGCAAGTGCTGGAACTTCATCACTCCACCGTTTCCTTATTCAATAACTCTAGGGAGTCAGTTATTGTCTAGAAGTCCGACCACAGAGACAAAGGCAGATAGATTTACAAATCAGCTTCATATAGGTGGAAAGACACATTATGACGATATATCATTTATTTAAAAAAAGGACAGGGCTAAGAATGGAACCTTGAGGCACACCGGAGGTCAAAGAGGCTTGTGAGGACGAGACGTCATCAACCATCACAGAGAATGTTCTGTTAGTTAAATGAGATCTTGAAGGAGTTCAGGTAAGCTCAGATTCTGACTCTCACTCCTCTCCTGTGTTTTTTGTTGCGTGGCCGCACATAGACATGATGGCAGAGAAAAGCACAGAAGGTAGGAGAGCTGCCGGTGGTTTTGAATGTCCATCTTCAGCACAACCCGGCAGGAATTTTATACTGTTCTGTATTTGTAACAGTGTCAGCCGATTGTACACAAGTCGAGATGACACATTCTGAAAAAGGGCTATGATAAACACAATCAAAAACAAATAAGGTGTACCATACGAAGCCTTGCCATTTTTAGATCTTTGTCTTCAGAGGCCTATGACAAAGGTCCACCTCATTGTCCTCAGTCATGTGGATAATGTTAATATCATATGGACACAAGCCTGAAAGATGATTGGATGGTTATATGCTTTGAAATGGTCCTTCAAAACCAGACTAGAATGATCATTAACCTTTACATTTACATGGATAAGACCAGCTTAACATCAAAAGAAGATCAGATTTCTGAATGAGTGTCATCATCATTTCTGGAAACACATTAAAAATTGCTCTTTTTAGACATTAAACATATTTTGTAAACCTTGGAAAACATTATTGAGTTGCAATTGTGAAGCAAAACAAAGAAGGAGGAAGAAACATTACAGAGGCTTACTAAAGGAAAAGAAAATTCTTGGATATTTCCAGTAGCTGTAGATGTCCTTACATAAGAGTCTTTGGTCGGCAGTGTTGATCCTCCAGTCCAAAGGAAAATAACTTCATCCCAGCTTCTCCTGGGTTATTGTAGCTCAGGTCCAACTCTCTCAGACGGTTGGGGTTGGATTTCAGAGCTGATGCCAGAAAAGAACAGCCTTCCTCTGTGATCAGACAACCGGACAGTCTGCAGACACAAACACACTGACCAATCCAGACAGAGCTTCTCCAGGGCTTCAAACCACACATTTTATTAAATGTTTTGGCATGAATCCATTAAACTTTTTTAATGAAGTGTAAAAAATGTTTAGATCCTTAAATATTTTTCCATTATAGTGTAAGTTTTTCACAATGCTTTTATTTAAGAACATTCTTGAATCTGTGAAATAACACCCTGTATAATACCAAACAAAAAAGGCCAAAAATGTAAACTGTCTTAAATATTAGCACATGTTTTTCTGCAAAATGGAAAAATAAAATATATATATCTTAACCAGACCTGAGAGTTTCCAGTTTACATTGTGGACTCTCCAGTCCAGCTGACAGTAGCTTCACTCCTGAATCCTTCAAGTCGTTGTTGCTGAGGTCCAGATCCTTCAGCCAAGAAGCCGGAGAGCAGAGGGCAGAGGACAGAAGATCAACGCTTCTGTCTGAAAGGTTACAGCCTCTAAGCCTGTGAACAACACAAGGAAAAAATATGAAACCACAACAATTCATTTCTCTGGATTCTTCTTTTGAATTTTTTTTTTTCACTGAGATTTTTAGTTTTGCTCACAGAATTGTTTTAGTGGTTTCAACCACAGGAAGCAGCCCCTCAAGAGCCTCGTCTGAAGCATAATATTTCTTCAGGTCAAATACATCCAGTTCTTCTGATGAGGTCTTCATCTTCTCCAGTATGATGAAGGTCAGAACTGACCACTGAGCAGGAGACAGTTTAGGTGGTGAAAGATGTCCTGATTTCAGAGAATCCTGGATCTCCTTTACTAAAGAATGATCATTCAGTTCTTTTAGACACTGGAACAGATTGATGCTTTTCTCTGCAGGTAGATTTCCTCTGATCTGCTTCTTGATGTAATTGATTGTTTTCTGATTAGTATCTGGGCTACGTTCAGGCTTTTTGATCAGACCTCTTAGGAGAATCTGGTTGGTCTCCAGTGAAAGGCCCAGGAGGAATCGGAGGAACACGTCAAGATGTCCATTTGGACTCTGCAAAGCCTGGTTAACAGCATTTGGGTAAAAACTTATTGACTTGGTATCAGACATTTCAGAGTTCTCAGCTGTTTCCTGTTTCTCCAACAGATTAACACCAGAGTTGATGTAAGTCAGATGAACATGAAGAGCAGCCAGAAACTCCTGAACACTCAGATGGACAAAGCAGAACACCTTGTCCTGGTACAGCCCTCTCTCCTCTCTAAAGATCAGTGTGAACACTCCTGAGTACACTGAGGCTGCTCTGATATCAATGCCACACTCTGTCAGGTCTGATTCATAGAAGATCAGGTTTCCTTTCTGCAGCTGATCAAAAGCCAGTTTTCCCAGAGACTCAATCATCTTCCTGCTCTCTGGGGTCCAGTCTGGATCTTTATCAGTTGCTAGATCATACTTGATCTTCTTCACTTTGGTCTGAACCACCAGGAAGTGGATGTACATCTCAGTCAGGGTGCTGGGCAGCTTTCCTCTCTTTCTGGTCTCCAACACGTCGTCCAGAACCGTAGCAGTGATCCAGCAGAAGACTGGGATGTGGCACATGATGTGGAGACTTCTTGATGTCTTCATGTGGGAGATGATCCTCCTGGCCTGCTCCTCATCTCTGAATCTCTTCCTGAAGTACTCCTCCTTCTGTTGGTCAGTGAACCCTCTGACCTCTGTCACCATGCCGACACACTCAAAAGGGATGTGATTGGCTGCTGCAGGTCGTGTGGTTATCCAGAGGCGAGCAGAGGGAAGCAGTTTCCCCCTGATGAGGTTTGTCAGCAGAACATCCACTGAGGTGGACTCTGTAGCATCAGTCAGGATCTCCTGGTTCTGGAAGTCCAGAGAAAGTCGACTCTCATCCAGACCATCAAAGATGAACAGAACCTGGTAGTGTTCAAAGCTGCAGATTTCTTTGGTTTCAGTAAAGAAGTGATGAACAAGGTCCACCAAGCTGAACTTTTTCTCTTTCAGAAGATTCAGCTCTCTGAAGGTGAATGGAAAAATGAACTGGATGTTCTGGTGGGCTTTGCCTTCAGCCCAGTCCAGAGTGAACTTCTGGGTTAAGACTGTTTTCCCAATGCCAGCCACTCCCTTTGTCATCACTGTTCTGATTGGCTGATCTCTTCCAGGTGGGACTTTAAAGATGTCTTCTTGTCTGATGGTTGTTTCTGGTCTGTGTGGTTTCCTGGATGCTGTTTCAATCTGTCTGACCTCATGTTCATCATTGACCTCTCCAGTCCCTCCCTCTGTGATGTAGAGCTCTGTGAAGATCTGGTTCAGAAGGGTTGGACTTCCTGCTTTAGCGATCCCCTCAAACATGTACTGGAACTTCTTCTTCTGAGATGATTGAAGATTTTCATGACAAACTTGGGACACAAGCTCTAAGTAAAAAGAAAATTGTTAAAACTGATTAAATATTTTACTTAATAAAAAAGAGGATTCAAATGTCTGTTTTTACCTCTTCCTGGACATCAATAAACTAACATTTTATTCAGAAACTCAAACCTCTTTAAATAAATGTTCTTACTGCTCTGCAGCCGGTCAGCCAGCTGCTCCTCCTTCATCATCCTCAGGAAGTTCAGTGCGATCTTCATCAAGGCACCTCTGTTACTCCTCATGTGCTCTTCATCCTCACCCTCCAACACCTCTTCATCTATTTTCCAACTCTCTGTGCATTCTGGGAAATCTAGACTTAGAAACTTCTGGATCTTTTTCAACTCATTCTTCACAAAAGTGACGATGTTGTCCTCCAGCAGCTAAAATAGATGAATAGATAAAATGCATCAGCTTCATGTTGGACATAACGACAGTCCACTGTCCCACAGTGCAGTATGATGATGACTAAACACAATAAATGGAAAAGTAGTTGTTTAACAGACCATAAGTATGGAGTCCAGAGCTGTTTGATGCTGCTGGGTAGATGGACCACTGAGGAACTCTGAACTCTGGCAGTGCACTCTGTGGAAAAATCATATTTGTTAATGGGAACACCAATGTGGCTGAGCACGGACCGCGGAACCGGTAGGGCCGGTAGGGCCGCGGCCCTACCTACTTTTGATGATCAAACATGTAAAATAATATATATAAATAAAATTAAATTATTCAATAGCTATTTTTTCAAATGCACAATAGTCTATGGCAGCAGCATCATTCTCCAACGTGAAAGCGATAAATCATCCCATCTAAAAATGTATTGGCTGATTGTGTCATGTGATGTAAACAAAAGTTTTCCCACACAATTGCAAGCCTCTGCGCTGCTTATGACCGCTACTTCATTTGCTTCGTTAGCTTAGCCTGCGCACACATTCCAGATCCCAGCGGATGATTATAGGAGACAATACTTTGAAGTTCTGGATCTACTTGATGGTGAATTGGAGCGGCGTTTTGAACATAGAGACTTGCATGTGGCAGCTGCTCTGGAGCACATGATTGTGTCTGCAGCTGAAAGGGAGACGATCCCTTTCCCGTCTTCCATAATGGGTTTCTACAAGAGCGATTTTGACATTGACACTCTCCGTGCACAGCTGGACATGTTGCCAGACGTGATTCAGACTTCTGGGATGTTTCTCGTCCCTCCGTCGTATCAAGACCTATCTGAGATCAACAATGACCCAGAAAAGACTAAATAGCTTGATGTGTGTGGGCACACATCAAGCTATTTAGTCAAGCTATTTAGATCATCTTTTGACCACAGTGGATGCTTTGAGGATAGCCAGGGACTTCATCCAGCATAATGACAGACGGAGACACTTTTTCGGGAATATTTAGAGCAGGGGTGAGTTTGACTTTTCTTTTTAAAGTATTTTTATTCTGTAAATATTGTGTTAGCTGTAATATAATGATTGTAAGTGGAAATAAATCCGGGGCGTGTGTGCTGGAACGTCAGAAAAAAAGTCAAATAAAAATTTGGTGCCGATTTTAATTATAACATGGCAGACACATTTATTATGCTCAGGGACAACAGCCTTAACCTGACGCCGCTAGATAGATTTGCTTCGCATATCCATCTGGAAACCTTCCGTTGAAGTAATTTTGGGAAGGGGCGAAAATACTGGTTAGCTGATTGGCCTATGTTGGTGATAGATGGGCCAAATAAACCAATCAGATCAACGAAGCATATGACGTACTCGTCAACATGCTTCGTCGACGCTTGTAACAGAGCGACGACGAAAACACAACCACAAGACAAGCTGCTCTTGCTGCTGCAAGTAAAGGCTCGTTAGCTCAGCAAAGAAATACTCTGTAATTCCGATAAAACTTGCTCGATAGCCACGCTAACGCTAGTTTCATCGGCTGAAGCCGCCATTTTCTTTAGACTGAACTGTCGTGCTTCTGGTTGCGTCACACCTCAACCCGCCTCAAAGCCAACGCTGATTGGACGTTCGTTTGGTGAACGGCTCCAAATTTTCTTTAACGGAGAGTAGCCAGACTGATCTGCGAGTGAAACCTTGAAAGCTCGCGAGATCAGGATGGTCTCACGAGGCTACCACAGCCTATGAGAAAGCAATACATTCTGGTGTCTAAAAATGGATTGGCTTGTCTTGTGTCATGTGACACAAATCAGTTGCGTGATCAAGGGGATGCTGGTGTTTTATGTGTATGCGGGCGCGTGCGTATGTGATGGGTAGTGGTATTGTGAGTATTGCCTGATGGGCCCGACCAATTTGAAATGCGTTCCGCGGTCCATGTGGCTGAGGAACAAGCTGGATTCAAAACCACAACTTTTGAGTTGCAAGGACACATGGAGATACAGCTCCACAGCATTTACATTCAATTCTATTCAATTCTATGTATATGGCAGCAACTCACAACACGCGTCATATCAAGGCTCTTTCCAAAGTCAGACTCCATCAGATCCTCCAGGTTGGTGAGAAAGTTTCCTCTCTAAGGAAACCCAGCAGGTTGCATCAAGTCTCTCCAAGCAGCATTCACTCCTCCTGAAAGAGCGTAGAGCCACAGTGGACAGTCGTCTGCATTGTTGATGGCTTTGCAGCAATCCCTCATACTGAGCATGCATGAAGCGACAGTGGAGAGGAAAACTCCCCTTTAACAGGGAGGAGAACCTCCAGCAGAACCAGAACCAGGCTCAGTGTGAACGCTCATCTGTCTCGACCGACTTTTGTTCAGTGAGCCTGAACATTTTCCTGCAGTTGCACCAAGTGACCTCCACCTTATGGAACATCAGCATCAACAAGGCTGCAGGTCCAAACATGGTGTCAGATCCATCACTAAAATCATGTGCTGCCCAGCAGGAGTCTTTCTGGACATCTTCAACCTCTCCCTGCAGCTCTCATGGCCCGTGCATGCCTGAAGTCATCCATCATTGTGTCTGTCCCCAAAAACTAATCGTCATGTTGCTCTGCCCCTCGTTATCATGAATTGCTTTGAGAGAATCCTTCTACATCACATCAACAATGCCGTCCCTGCTGGCCAGAACAGCCTGCAGTTCTCCTACAAGGAGAATCACTCCATGGAGGATGCTACTTCGTTAGCACTTCACTCAGCTCTGACTCATCTGCAGCAGTCCAACACCTCTGTTAGGATGCTCTTTATGGGCTTCAACTCAGAATTCAAGACCGTGCTACCAGACATGCTGGCTCTGAAGCTCCACAACCTGGATTATCCACACCTTTCTGCTCCTGGGTCAGTGACTTCCTCACCAACAGACCCAGGTGGTGAGGATAGGGAACATCTGCTCCACTGATCCTCCACACAGGAACACTTCAGGGCTGTGTCCTCAGCCCTGCTCTCTTCACCTTTTCACCCAGGACTGTTCTGCTGTCCACCCCACAGACAAAGTGGTGAAGTTTGTGGACGACACCACTGCAGTGGGTCTCATCTCCAACAATGATGATTTCCACTACAGGGAGGAGGTCCACAATCTGACACAGTGGAGCTCCAGGAACAACCTGATCCTGAACACCAGCAAGATCAAGGAGGTCATAGTGGACTACAGGAGGTCCAGGAAGACTGAACACGCTACTCTCTACATACAGGGGGAGGTGGTGAAGCGCGTGGACAGCATAAGAACCTCCCACTTGGTGAAAAAGGCCCAACAACAGCTCTTCTTCCTCTGGAAACTGAAAAGGACTAGACTTTCCATTAAGCTGCTAAAAAAACTTTGCAGAGCTAAAATAGAAAGCATTTTATGCCTCTTTGTCAGGTTCAAACACCTAAAACATTCATTAACAACACAAGGAAGAGAGACAACAGGGAAGTCAGTTAATAATATCTTGCAAGGAGAGCGCACAAAGAACCGTCGATTACAATTCTCCTGCTTGCTCTCTAAAGAGTGACTAAAAGTGAGAAGGGTGTTAATGTACATTTCAGTAATGTTAGATAACATAGAAAAATAGCAAGAGTGATCAAAAACACAGCTCATGTAGTCACGGTATGTATATATATATATATATATATATATATATATATATATATATATATATATATATATGTTTTGACAACTAGTGTGGTGCCTTATGTGAATTTACAAAGTTTCCCTATGACTGTATCCAGACAGCACAGGCTGTCCCCAGTCACCCAACATCACAAATCTATCATTTATATATATATATATATATATATATATATATATATATATATATATATATATATATATATATTTAAAGGCATAAACATGGCAGATAGCATGATGTAAAAGTGCAGGATTTTTGACATAATGAAGGTGCCTATGGAAGAGGAGCGTCAGAGCAGGAGGGGTGCTGTAAAAGGACCTGATGGAAGATGGTGTTTCCTCCAGGATTAAAACAGGAACTTTTTCTGAAGCACATGGAGTAGGACACGTGGGTTTAAGCAGATGCTGGAAAACTTGAAGGAGGGATGGCATCTAATTATGTTGGATATGGTGAAATAATTTTATGCAAAGTGGTACGATCACTTTAATCCAAAGAATTCTCTGACATTGTTACAGGAAAAATGTACTTTGATTGCAAAACAGAATTAAAAAAAATGTGTGTGGATGCTTTACAGGATGACCAGAAGCCCGAGGAAAGAGAAGACAGCAAAACTGTGACAAAATGTCTTACTAACTATTACATTTTTAGGCATAGGTTCCCTTAAAAGATGAGGACAAACAATGGAACCTACTTTAGGAAATCAGGATCTGCACTGTAATGTCAGTGGGAGCTTCAGTTAATTCCACTGTAGGTTTGAGACTGGAAGGAGTTTTTGGGACTCTAACGCCAACCACCGGGATCCACAGGTAACTTGCAAAATTTGACACATAAAGATTGTCTTTAAGTTACAGACTCTCTTGGAGGCATAAACCAGAATACAAAAAGATCATAAGGAAGGTGAAAGAGGTGCACCGCCCCCAGACACCACCGACTGAGTGTGCCCTAAGGTCATCAAAAGAAAGATGTTGGGGCCGGAACGCAGAGACTCCACACACCCAGCCCCACCCCATGACACGGAGACTCCATGGGGCCCACAGCCCCCAGAGGTGGGCCAAACAGGCAGTTTAGCAGTGACCAGATGCTATGCTGTGCACCACTGTATCTTGGTACTACAACGAATGGGTATAAATCACGTTGATGTTGTTTGATGGAGATCTTTGCACCCTGGGTGTTGTTTTATGAAGCCCATTTTGAAAAGATTGGAGTATAGAAGGTGATGACTCTTGCTGGCTTGTATGTAGAAGCGATTTTGGTTCTCTTGCAGACAAAAATGCTTGACAGACAAAATTAATTGTGTTGCAATGTATAATATTATCATCCAGCTTTGTAAAAGGCACTCAGATGGCTCCGTTAGAATGTCTGGTGGTTTTAGTAGAGAACGCACAGTTCTCAAAATGTGCATCTCACCAGCAGCCAGTATAGTCAGATGTAATGACAGGCTGGACTTTTTTAAGGAAGGTTGTAGGTAGGATATCAAGATAGCAGGAGAAGGAGGAGCTTAATTTATAATTTCTTCTAAGCTTTTACAGTTGAGTAGTTGAAATGTACTAATGTTCTCTGCATTTATATTTGAACATAACATTGGTACTGGATTTGGTGTGGATGTGCAGATTAATCCTAGAATTCTTAGAATTTTCTCCGCAAAGAAGTTGGCAAATTTATTTTAGGCTCTGCTAGAGTGGAGCTCTGGTGGAACAGTAACAGGAGGGTTTTGGGTCATATACATATGCACATTGATCAAAACATTGATCAAAAGCCAGTCTGGCTGCCAGTCTCTATCAATTAATCTCTATATGTTTTTTTACAAGTATATGTAAGCTCCATCTATATCTTTCTATCTGAATGCTTAAAACATATACACAGGGAACACAAACGTTCACTACTTTCTGCCACATACAATATGGCGGTGACGTCGATGTGCAAACCTGTGCCCAATGAGGCGTCTATGTATATATTTCTGTGGCCCAGAGTATGAGCTAGCAACCATAAACCAAGTAAGTTAATTGAATATAAAAGTTACGTTTATTTTGGCCTTATGTTAGAAACTGGGCAGTGTAGTCCAGCTACTCTGTGGATGTGGAGGAGTGATATTACACATTTGGGAAGAATATTTAGTGTGACACACTTACTGTTGATCAGATGAATCACTTTGTTTAAAATTGTGAGGAAGCCACATTGACTTGTCACTTTTAAATGAGACACAGCTGGGTTCAGGCTCTTTTTCAGGTTGTTTACTGTGAATAAAGAAGGTTTGGTGATGAGCGAGCTGAGTGCTGACATGAAGAAGAGTCATGGACAGTCACAGCTGTTGATCTCACCACTGAACTTTGCTCTGGCTCTCATGTTCCCCACACAGAGTGGTTTCAGAGTGAGGGACTGCCTCCTCTCTGTCATCACACTGGTCCATGCTGAATTCACATCCACATCAGGTCTTATGCTTTATACCGTCACCTGTGGAGGAATCACAGACATGAAGCTGCAGCTCAGTACACAAATGTCAATGGTAAAAACATTTCCACGCACCAATACAGACTTTGACAGGAAAGCTAAATGTATGGATTGTATGAAGATTTTTTATTCCATTTTTAGGATTGTTTTGGTAATTAATTATACAAAACAAGAGCACAACATGTTACTTTGTGAAGTAAAGAATGTCTGCTGTATAAAGGAAAAAGTAAAGAAAAACGGTTTAAAAATGGACAGCTGTGAGCAGGAATATTATGAAACTGATAAATTTACTAAACCTTTTTTGTAATTTTTTAGATAATTTAAAATGATAAATTGTTATATAGTAGGTCGGTATAGTAGGAAAGTAAGTAGTATAAAAAAGTAAATACAAAGGCAGTATTGTTGCACTTTACATTTGGGAATGCTTTGTGCTTCACATGGTTTTTGTTGACATGGTAAGGGGTTGCTGGCTTAGTATTAGCTTTAGCACTAGTAAGGATTTCTTCTGTATCTGTCTAAACACCAATGGTAGTTTCACGTAGCGGCCCTTTAGCAGAGGCTGCACAACCAGGACTTCGGGTAGACTGTTTATAGGAAACTAGGGTGGCCAACTGTCCTGTTGTAGCCAGAATGTCCTTTGTTTTTAGCCAAATTTAAGTCTCCCATTTTCACACTCTTCCCCCCCGCCATACTTTGACTGCAGCCTGTACGAACACTAGATGACACTCCACGCCTTACTTTCCTAGAACTATGTTACATCCCCAAGGTCTAGGGGTTCAGGGGCGGCAACATAAAAATGTGTCCAGAGAAATGAGTGGAATAAAAAAGGTGATTTATTACAAAAAGATGGTTTTACAAACACAAAACAATATAACCGAACTCAAAACAAAAGAAGCGTCTGACAATCTTAAGAGTGCTAAGTGCAAATTAAGTTACTAAGTGTTCAAACAGGTCAGTTTAGAGTAACTCAAACCAATCCAAAAGGGAAAAGAAACACGCCAAGTTTCCCAAACACAAGCTTCTAGCTTGTACAAAGTCGGTCTAATGCTGGTTCAAAGTACTTAAGCAAGCAAGCAAGCAAGCACTACTAATTCAAATAGCCCAAAACAATTGACAACATTGAAGGTGGCGGAACAGCTTAAGAAAACTGCTTTCTACTAGATGTCCCCACTGAAATAAGAGTTCAGGAATCTTTTATAGTGGTGCTGAGCCTCATCAGCGTCTGATTGGCTGGCATTCCTCCGCTGGTCCAATGAGGTCGCAGCTCCTCTGCAGCCTCCCAGCAGCCAATCAGGTAGGTGTTCTGTCACAGCTAAATCTGCATAGCAAACAAGCCTGCACAGCCTCCAGAGGCCAGGGGCCGTAACAACCTACATAGAGAAGTTGCATTGAAGCTGGCAAGGATTGATGCAGCTTTGGTTCTCTGACGGATGTAACATTGTACATCCGAAAGGTTACATCACTCTGTGTTTAAATCTCTTTTTAAACCTCATCTGTAGGTCTTGGCTTGAGACACCACATGAGACACTGATTTTAGTTTGTGCTTTATTTATCTTGGTTTTATTGTATGACTAGTTTGATGTTATCTTATCTTTTCTTTCTGTGAAAAGGCATAATTCCTTTTTAAGGTGTTTTATGTATTATGTAGCTAAAGTCCTTTAGTTTGTGGTGTATTTCTTCTTTGCAAGCAAGCAAACAGAAATGGACAAACATTTTCCTCCCTGCTTCTGTTGCGCTGGCAAAAAAACATACGCCCACCCAGATGCATGCTGGTCCTACCACTGACAGCCTATTTTATCAATAAAATACTCAATAAAAATTCTCAATAAATTACATCACATCTAACCAAACCAGTCATCTCAAGGCAGCCTTACATCTTTTTTTTAAGGTATTTTAGAAATGAAAAAAAAGAGTGAAGTTTGGAGATTTTTTCTGGTTTTCCCTCTAAAATCCAAATGTAACCAAAATGTCTCTATGTTCCAGAAATGTTTAGAAAATGGTGTAGATGACCTTCACTGCAGGCTCTGTAAGGGTCGGTTAAGGTCTGACTCTCCCTGTCTTCTAATTATTTTCTGCTGTTTCACTGCTTTCAGTCCCTCCACCACCCCAGCATTCACCCATGGACTCTTAGGTCCCAGACTGACCCCCCATTCCCTGGCATGCTGAAAGTCGAGGTTAGAGGCTGGAGACACTCATCACTGCGTGACATGCTGACCTACACGGAGTGACGAGGTCAGAGTCTAGACATTAGAGCTGAATTTATTTTATGATCTTCAATTAAACGTGTATCTAAACATTTAGATGTCAGTTCCTATTTTATTACTGACATGAGAGTTTTTCTTTAATATAACTGAGATTAGTTTTTTCTTGTGTGGTTTTCTTGTGTGGTTCAACAAGCACCTGAGCCTAATGAATTCTAGGTGCTTTAATGATAACAATAAAGTGACACCACTTTATAAACACTATTTTCTCTGTTGAAGATTATAGTTAAATAATGTAAAATTGACACAAACATTTGAAAGGTGTGGCCTCTGAAGGTAACTCAAAGACATGGACTCTAATCCACTATAAACAAATGATTGAATGTTTGTTGTCATTTAATACAGTCGAACTGGAAAAGCTGGTTTTGGTTCAGGTTCAACTATATTGTGGCTAAAACAACAATACAGTTAAACAATAACAGAATAGATTAAAGAAGACTTCTGACAAAATTTAAGTCTTATGAATATAAGATGGAAAAAAAAACTTTTAAGAAGAAACTGCATTAAAAGTTTTTTACACACCTGTCTGGCTGGTTTACATCCCAGCTACTTTCAGTTTCTGTATTATTGGAGCTCTGTGTGTTTGTGAAGACATTATTACCAATGTTTCCTTTTCCTTCCTCTGCAAACAGACTGTGAACTCTTCCTTGTGACTGATAACTAACTTTAGTCAGTTTAAAACTCACTAAGACGGGTTTTCTTCTATTGATTTTAAACGATAGGTGTTTCATAAATCATGGAAAGCTGACAATAGGATTTTTTATTTAACCTGTTTACTTTCTCTCTAATAAAATCTGTTATCAGGAGAAACTCCATCCGGTGCTGTACTTTCAACAGGCCTCTAGGTAGAAAATAGTAAATGGCTTGTACTTTCACACCCTGACGGTGGTGAGCTATGCTAGTAGCCACAGCTGCCCTGGGGTAGACTTACAGAGGCCAGGCTGCAATACAACGGAGCCACAGGCCCTCTGACCACCGCCAGCAGAGTATTCGGGTGAAGTGCCTTGCCCAAGGACACACCGACTGAGACGGTCGGAGCGGGGGCTCTAACCCGCAACCTGGCAATTGCAGGACAAAGTCCTTAAGAAACAGAGAGCATATGAACAATTTTTCTACTCAGGCACCTTTAACCTGTTTACTTTCACTCTAATATTAACAGTAAAACGCATTTCATGAAGAAAATTTTAAAATCTTATTTCCCTGTGGAGACTGACCACAATTTCAAAAATATTTTCTTATTTTGATGAAAAACAGACTAAAACAAAAACAACCACGGTACATGAAATCACAACAAACAGCATCGTGTAATTATGTTCTTTATTTAGTGAATAACTAATATTCTTCTAAAACAGAAGTTTGTGTTTGAATAAGAAGTGAGCAGAAATAAACAGGACGGTTATTGAACCGAAAGGTTAATATAAAACAAAGCAAACTTACTTGTTGAGCTTAATGTCCAAACTGTTAAAGAAGAAAACTCTGTTGGTCTGAGGACAGCAGACTACCTGAAGTGAACTCTTCCTGTAACGAGACGGAGCTTCACCAGGATGGAGGCAGGACAGGAGGGAGGTGCAGCTAATGGAGCATGTCCTCCTTTCTTTGTTCAACAGCAGCAGAACGTTTAAAATATGAAGTCAGGTTCTTCATGCTCCCTTTAATCCATCATAGTGGATCCTGCTCTGCTGCTTCATGAAAGAATCTCAGTGGAGTGAATTTAAGCTTTTGAGACCCTGAGAAGCTGCTGCGACATTTTAACTACATAATTTGCCACTGAAGATTATATGGAATGTTAAATAGAAACTAATGTTATTATCTAAGCAGGTTTTTTTTATCAGCATCATGAAGCTGCACCTGGTGTGTCCTTGTTGTGACTGAGCACAGCTGTAAGGTTAGGAAATGCAGATAAACAAATTAAATCTGAAACCAGCTTTTGAGAAGATTACCTGGTAAATCATTTCCAACACACAGACAGCCTGATATCTGACCTTTGACCTCTGAGCACATGTCCAGTGAGTGAAAAGCCTCCAGGTCTGTTGCAGCTCTCACCACTGGGAGATGGTCCGCTGGTTGATCTCAGACAGCTGGATGGAGGTCTGAGCCATCAGCCTCGGGCTCCCAGCACCGTCTGCCGTATCGACACGTAGACGCTGTGGATGAGGGACCACCGGCTCCTCATGACCCCCCCCCCCGACACGCGTCACTGCGGGATGCAGGCGACAGAGCTGGCTGCAGACGGCCTCCACCAGGCGGCCTCCACCAGGCGGCTTGGTGTCCGGCCAGTTTGATGGAGTTCACGCCAAGGATGCGGCTGCAGCACACGTGAAGAAAAGTGTTTTATAGCTTTTTAAAATAGCAGATGTCAGGAGGGAAAATAGTTTTTTAAAGACTGAAACTAGCCGCTGGAGGCTCTGCCTGCCAGGAAAGGGACCTCAGCTGTCCAACCAGCTTCTGGTCACAGGACAGCTTGCAGGACCAGATTCAACACCAACTTACTCAGTTCTATGTAGTTAAACTGCTGCTGCTGCTTTTGATTGTTCAGGATTAATAACTTTAACGCACCAAACAGAGTTTGAGGCGTCTTACTTGTACGTGAGAGCAGCAGGAAACTGGCAGCTGTAGTTGGGGGGGGCAGCTGCCTAATGATGCCCTGTCACCACTCGCCAACCTTTTTACACTGACAGAGCTCCAGGTTCTCCGTGGCCTTGAGGTACCAGCCGTCCGTGTCCAGGACCTCCGGATGGTCCTGGACAGCCCAGCCTTTGTCATGGAGCCGCTGCACAAAGGCATCTTACCTGGAGCTGCAGGTTTAGTGAGGAGCTGAGCTTCTTCATCGCAGCCTGCATCTCCACCCAGACAGAGAGCGCCGTGACGACACAAAGGCAAAAAGCCGAAAGCAGGAAACATGATTTTATAATCAATTAAAACTTAAAAACTGCAGGTAACTCTGAGGAACAAATTGAATGTCTTAGAAAATTAGATTTTAGAAAAGGACAAACTGTGATGTGAGCTTGGGGGCCGCTGCTGCTCCTGTGGTGCTGCTGGTGGTCCTCTGCCTGTCTCTGTGGTGAACGTAGCTCACAGCCTTCTCCATGTGGAGAGAAGACGTCCGCCACAGGTAGTCCTCCACCCTGAGCAGGTGAGACAGACGGTCAGCTGACTGACGGGGCAGCAGATGCTAAACATACACAGGTTCCACTGTTCTGTCATACCTGATCTTCTGAGGGTCCTCAGAATCATAGAGGCTCTCCAGGGTCTCATATTTAAAGTCCCCAAAGCCAACAAGGACCTGTCCCTCCTGGCCAGGCTGAGATGATTTAGCCTGCGCCTCCTCAAAGGCCCGGTGGAACCTGACTGCCTCCATGAAGTCAGGCTAGAATGAGGCGTAGCTGCAGGTATGCAGGCAGGATTAAGACTGAATAGAACAAAATGGCTCCTAATAACAGAGCAGGTCCTTCCTTGTTGTCCATGAGGGGGGACTGAGACCCTGTCCTCTCCTTCTGGTGGGAGGAGACCAGGTTGACGGTGTGGCCCACATCGTTCTCCAGCAGCAACTGCAGGGTTCTCCGTGAGAACATCCTGAACTGCAGGGAGCAGCAGCTGAGGATGAGGGTGGAGGCGTCCCCACCCTTTCCTTCTGGGCTCCCCTCTGAGACCCCAAGCCTCTCAGGACGAGGGCCCCATCAGGGAGCCTGCAGAATGTTGGATCCTCAAACTGAAAACATTAGATTAAAATATTTATAAAATGAGAGAAATTAAATTATAGCTGCACATAATTTTTTCCAGCTGCTACAGTATTATAGTGATGAAGCTTAATTTACAATCAACTCCACCAGATCTGCAAAGTTAAATCTGGAGAAATTATGACAAAGAGAAAACAGTGAAAGGTCCATCAGTTTATCGGTGGATTCATAGAAAGCTCTGCCAGGGTAATGATGTCTTCTTATATATTAAGTTAAATAAGCAATATGAATCTGTTGGGGCAATCTATTGTGCATCCAAAAAAGCAACTAAAAAAACAGGACTGACGTTACACCAGAAGCTATTTTTATGTCAGTAACCTGACTTATTAGGATCTACACCACGCAATATTGTTTGAATGGAATGTTCACCTGTCTTTCCCATTTTTAAGTCACTAACACCTTCAAGTCTTAGCAAATTCTGTAACATACACCTAATCAGGAGGACCTTTACTACCTAAACAATATCTTTTTTTTTTTTTAATCTGGTTTGCAATATCTGTCTTATCAGGATTATGTCAGAGATGCAGAATAATTCATAATAATCCATTCATAGTTCAGTGGAAATATTTTAAATACATTTCTTTTCTGGTCAGCGATATACAGTACAGTAAAGTATATATTGCACAGGCATTGGCCGAATACTGATAATTTGTTTGTTTGTTTGCTTCCTTGCTTATTCAGAGATCTGAAAACCTATGTTAATTATATTAAGTTTGTTATTCTTATCCCCCCCAAAAAAGACAGAAACTGGAACACAAGTGAACCTCTAATTGTACAGTGGTGGTATATTGGAAGTGAAATCACAACAACAAAAAACTCTGACTAAAAGGTTAGGTTATTGTGAAAAAAATTGAAGAAATCAACAATTGTTTCATAAACAAAACCTAAACACTTCATTTTCTTCATGTTGGTGTATGTGTTGTCTATTAGTTTCTTTGCACTTATTAATTTTTCATTTAAATGTATTATAATTTCTACCCTTTAAAACAACACAGACAATGAGGAAAAGTCCTGTTAAAAAGAAAGGGACTATTAAAATCTAAGTAAAAGAAATCATGGCGTTTTTAAAGTTCCTTGGGGGGCGTTTTGTGGGGCGGCAGTTCCCCACCGGGCCACTAGATGGCGGTGGCGCGCCGCGGGGAGGATGGGCGTGCACTGCTCAGGACGCAGAGCTGCGGTCAGCACTGACTCGCTCCATCATCATCATCATCATCATCGCCTGTAACTGGAGTAAACATTAGCTGCGAATAAAATACATCACATCTAACCAAACCAGAGTCATCCACACTGACCGGTTTAAGTCTTCTACACCCAAATTACGTCGTTTTTCTAACCCTAAGACGATGTTTTTGCCGTTTGCTGCCTTGAAGCGCCCCTTGATCTGCCTCTCCTGATACCTGGAAGGGTAGAGCAGTCTCTGATTGTCTCGCTCTGACAGGCGCTGCCAGAGACAGATGAGACGGTCCATCCTGGACTCACTGAGCCGCTCAGCCTCCTGACCTCCACCAAGGCCTGGGCCAGCTTCAGGACATGAAGGTTATCCTGGCTGACCATCAGAACATCGGACCTCCTCCTGGAGGTGTTTATTTCTGCCCTGATTTACTTTGACACCTGCCTGCTTCTGGACATTTTGTCTGTATTTTTGTCCGCAGGTTGAGCTTTTCACTGTGAGAAACACTTTATCTGCTGAACTACAGCTGCTACAATTATTTGCTGAATACAGAAATAGTTCAATATATAATGAGCCTAATATAAAAATAAATACACAAACATTATTTAGGAGGAAAATTTAATAATTATTTCAACATGTTTCGAAGTTCATTTTTTGTAACATTTGTCTTCATAAAACCAGCATTTCTGCAGCTTCTTGATCCTGGGCTCAGTTTTCCAGACCAACAGAACTTCACCCACAAACACATGAGCTCTGTCCAGTTTCTGCTGCTTTCTCACAGATACTTTTCTGATCATAATTACAGGATGTATCAAACCAGGACTTCAGAAAGTCAGCTCCTCCTATCTTCCCCATCCTCACACAGTCGGCTTCACCAGCACCATCAAAACTCTTGTCAGGCTGACCATCAAACCAAAAAGTCAAGCTTGGGGAAGAGCAGAAAGAAAACAGCAGATAAATGCCTGAAAGTTAAATTCTATAAACAGACATTGTTTCATCAGCCAAACCTTGAGTTCAGTGGTGACCCGTCCACCCACAACCATCTGTCTTCTTCCTCTGAGCCCATCAGTCCGATCAAGAACTTGTCCTCTACATCATCCTCCGTAAAGTTGCTCAGTCTTCCAAACAGGAACATCTGAACAGGAGAAGTTGATGAAAATGATTCTGAGAGACGTTTCTGTGCTGACATGAAGAAACATGATGATGTGATGAAATCTGTGAGAACATGAACCTGCAGCAGAGTTTCATACCTGCTCCTCTCTGCTGTCTATCTTCACCAGGTCTCCTCCCAGATCTTTGCAGGAACGTCTGCTCTCAGTCCAGGAGGACTTATCAGTGTTGAAATGATAACACTTTCCTCCATGAAGCTCCCAGTCTTCTCCACATTTCAGACACGTCGCATGTTTAAACAGATCAGAACAAAGACTGAATCAGGTGGAATAAATCTGATGATTTTGGAGGCAGCAGGAGGCGTCTTCTGTCCTGCAGCTACAATCTAAATTCCTGTTTCTGTCAGTCCATCAACGTCTCTTTAACATAATTTGAGAACAGAAATGCAACAAAGATCAAATCCTGAACTCACTTTTTACTTCAGGAGGTGGTGGACATGATGGTGTAGAACTTTCAGGGTACATTTTTGTCCTAGAATTTATTTCTATATAAAAGAGCAGGAAAAAATGTAAACTTAAGAGTTATTTTTTTTCTTCAGAACAGCTGCTTGAATTAGAATCAAACATTAAGGACACAAAGAATTTCACAGGCGACTTCTGTCCTGCAGTTACAATCTAACGTCTCTTTAATATCATTTGAGGACAGAAGTGGGAAAAAGATTAAATTCTGAATTTACTTTTAATCTCAGAAAGTGATATTTGCTTTTTTTCATGTAGTTGTGAGAAATTTCTCTATCTCACCAGTAACAAGTCTCGATTTACAAGCACAGTAAACAAGTAAGAAAACAAGAAACATCTGCTTGGTGCTGAAAAAACAATAATATAACATATTATATAATATTTTGAACCCAGAGTAACTTCAGTAATTTGTCAGAATTAACTGGAGAGGGTTGGAAACAATTCAGGTTTAAGTGAAATAGACTCATAAATGCATTGATCTACCAGCTCTAAACAGAATTTTAAAGAAACTTGCAACTCCTGACCGACTCAGCTGAGAGATATTTCCTGAGCTTCATCCTCCTCTTCCACAGGTTGGGGACTTTAACTGGTCTTCAGTTCGATTAAACCAGTATTTACTACGTGGGGGATTTTTTTAAGTAAAACTGCTAGATTAACACATATCTCTATTTTCAAATTTGTATCTCTAACTTAAAAAATAGTATATAATAGAATATTATATATAAAATACACAAACTCACTGACTGCCAGGGCGATGATGGTAGCTACCAAGATAGCGATGAGAACCAGCAGGACCACTCGCTCTCTGGTGACCTTTGGCCTCGTGCTCTTTCCAGCTTGTTCAACATCTGCTGCACACTTTGCACAGACTGACATGGGAAATAAAGAAACTTCTTTCAATACTAAGTCAAATAACTGCTCACTGGTCAGATATTTCAGTGATTTGCTTCTCATTCCCTAACAGGGATGATCTGACCAAAGCCCAGTGACCTGCTGATAGTTGGCTTTACCAAATCCACTCACATCCAACCCTCAGAGGGAAAGACTAGACCGTTTTACAAACTTAGGTAACATGTATGTAAAAGTTGTAAATAGTGATATAGTCTTCTCTCTTTATCTAAACTTGAAAAACAATTCTAATCAACTGAATGAGCATTTACACAGTAATCACCTATTTGAAATCAGTTTTCAGAGCTCATCATAGCACTGATACAGCATAGTTGAAAGTCACTAATGATATTCTCATAGCCTCAGGTAATGCCATTTTCTGAGGCTATGAGAGGACAACGTTGTATGGAACTTGCACTTTGGGTCCTGAGCAAGACCCTTAACCCTAGATTGCTCCCTAGGCGGCAGCCCACTGCTCCCCAAGAAAGGCAGAAGTAAATTTCTCCACTGTGAGATCAATGAAGTTCAATTATTATTAATATCACTTCATGCAATAACTAGCTTTTCTAACAAGCTAGAAAAGCAAATGGCACAAAAAGTAACATCTGGATTATCACAAAGAGCAGAACAGACAACTGGACCGTTGACACTGCGGTTGCTTCTGATGATGAAAATCTCTAAATATACATTACATCTGCTAAGAAGTCTCGTCGTGTGTTAGTTCTTGGAAAACATCTCGGATGTTAATAATACAGATCCTGTCTGACTGAGGTGTTAACCACTGGTATACTTCCTTTTCAGCTTCTTATTTTTTTCTGTTCTTTGAAATTTTAGAAAACCACAAAATATCTCTTAAACAACAAAAACATACTGCCCCTGTTACAGTTTTTACCTGAATACTAACTTTTCTTTATATATTTTAGTTTGCTGTTCTGCTTGGTGTTAATTTCCTTTCCTTGTTTGTACTCACAAACTTCACAAAGTCTGATTTTAAACTTTAGTACATTCAAATGCAATGTGTCTTCTGCATTTAACCGATCCCTGAGGGAGCAGTGGGCTCCCACTGTGCGGACCCCAGGGGAGCATTCTGCGACTAAGGGCCTTGCTTAGGGACCCAGTGTGGCAGCCTGTGCCACTATAACCAAACACTCCCTCGGAAATGGCATAACAACAAAACATGAACATTTTAATAATAGCAGTAGGAAATCTGCCTGTTGAAAGAGGACTGCAAAAAACGTGGATCTAATGAATTATCCATCCATCCATTAATCTTCTAACACGTCTATCCCTGTTGGAGTGACGAGGGGTTGCTGGTGCCTATCTCCAGCTGTCAGTGGGAAGGAGGCGGGGTAAACCCTGGACCGTTTGCCAGAATGTCGCAGCTAATGAATTATCATTCGTCATTTTTTATTTCACTTATTTATTTATTTATTTATTTATTTATTTATTTATTTATTACCCACCTGGTTCTTTTGTTGGTGATCTTCTGGGTGCAGAGTTGACTTCAGTGACTAAAGAAACATCATCTGAACAAGAGAAAACACAAATCAGTCACAAAAAGACAGACAGACAGACAGAAAGACAGAAAGACAGACAGACAGACAGACAGACAGACAGACAGACAGACTTACCTTTAGTCCTCTGTCTTATGAACTTCACATCAGCGTAAGTAACATCAGCTTCGGCCATCCTGGCTCAGTGAGTCTGAAACAGAAGTACAGCTCAGATGTTACCGTCTGCTTTTAATTGCTTCCTGAAGACAGAGATTGTTCACAGATTAGACAGGAAGTCCAAATTTAAACTGTTTGCAATGCACTGACATGAACCAACCTATTTTAATAAAATAAAAAAAAGCCAATGAGCCACTGCCTGACCTTCCAAAGCTGTTTTTTCTACAAAGATCGGCTTGGTGCAAAACGTGAGGACGTTCTGCTCAGCTTTGGACAGGAGGACACAGATCTGCTGGTTTGTCCAGAGCAGTAAACATTGTGTTCATGTTATGATCACAGTTTTTGGCTGTGTTTTAGTCGTTCCTGTCGGCCGTCTCAGCCTTCCATACAGTGGCCCTGTTCCCTGATCGCTGGCACCTGTGATTGGCACTATTTAAGCTTGCCATCTTCAGCAAGCTGGTGCCAGATTCTCGAAAGCCTTGTGTTAGTAGACCTTCCAGCATTTCCTAACCTGCCTGCTTGTTTTTGACCGTTGAATGTTTTCTGGATTTCTGCCTGTTGCTCTTGGCCTTGTTGGTCTTTCATCGGTTCTCAGTTTCTGGACAACGACCAATGCCTGCCTCTCTGCTCTGCCCTCTCTGTACCTCTGCTTATTGGAAATTGGATTTGGACCCTGGAAATAGACTCGGACTGGATCTGTTGGATCAGATTTTCTTCCAGCTATTATTTCATTCAAATGAAAAATGGAGAACCGATAAGCAGATTATGGCTTGTCTACTAGAAAAAGGGACAAAAGAAAACATAGAGGAAAACAACAAAAAAAGGGATAAGAGAGGGACAAAAGGTAGAAAGAATAATGTATATCTATTCTATTAAAATTTTTATATCCGTATATAATGGGTCTGTTTTATGTGTTGTCATCACAATTCAGAGGGCCCCATGCCTTTCTTTGCTTTGGGCCCCAAATTTCCTAAATCCGCCCCTGCTTTTTAGGCTACACTGTTACTTTTAATAAAGTAATTTAAACAAACTCTTGGTGTTAGTTCATTACAGTTCATCTGCAGTTCTACTGGTTTTTAGAAGAGACTTTGGTTCTACTGTGAACTGGTATCCAGCAGAACTGAGCACCATCAGTTTGGTTACAGGATTCTATAAAAGTTCATAAAAAGTTGCATGTTGGCTGGAAGAACTGAAGACAGTATTCCTGTTAACTTGTTGAGCAGCTACGTCTGGTTCAGTTCACGCTCTGATGTCAGCGTTTACAGCTCTTCCTTCAGCTGAATGAGAAAAGTGTTAAAGAAGACCACCTGCTAACATCTGACCAGATAAGGTCAACTCAGACTAAAGGTTAGCCCCCCCACCAGCCTGCTAATGTCCAGGGAATCCACATTTCTTTCCCTTCTACTGGGAAGTAGCAGTCTAACCTGATCCAAACAGGAAGGCAGTGGGAGCTTCTGATATGGGTTTTGAAGGCAGTTACCCAGGGCAGCATTAGAAAGAGGGCGCTCATAGACAACATATTAAAATATAGGTTGTCTGATAGTTGCACCCTGAACAGGTTTTTCCTTTCCTTCATGCATAAGCAGTAGATGGATGGATGGATGAATGAATGGATGGATGGATGATGTCTTTGAATTTTGTAGAAAGGAAGTTACAGTTTAGACCTGTGATTTGTAGCCTCACATGTGCTCATAATGAACTCTTCGTTAATAGTTTATTACATTAGTAATGTCGTTAACTCTTTAGTTTTTCTTTACCATAGAAACTGCTCCTGGATCAGTGCTTCTGTGCTCTTTGTGATCGTACACACTGTCTCCTTAAAGCAGTCAGATGACGTGTTGTGAACTGATGCTATATAAATAAAATGGAATTTAACTGAATGACAGGTTTTTTTTAACTGACGTGAGGCCTTATTTATTTTGAATTGTATATAAAAGAAGTGAAAAACTAAGTGACAAAGACGTAAGAGCTTTAAATAAAACAACAATGAGGAAGCAGGCGGTGAATTACACTTTTAACAAGACGTCACTTCAACAACAAGCAGAAACAATAAGATGTTAATCATCATTCTGAGGACTTTAACTAAAACAGAGTAAAGACTTTTATTATAATATCCACCTTCCAGCAGACGCTCTACATGAGGGTTAAATGCTTTCAGTGTTTAATTTAACTTTTGCTCAGATGGATCAGAACCTCCTAAAAGTCTCTTTGTTTGTCGTAGAGTTGTCCTCGGTGTGACGTTGTCCTCATGATGAGACGACAGAGCTGTGAAGAAGGTAAGAAGATGAATGTGGTGATAAATCAGCAGGAAGGTGCAGAAGAAGCTGCAGTCAGAGCTGAGAGGCCATCATCAGACAAAGACTGAACACAAACTGGACCGGCAGGACTGATGTCTCCATGAAAACACAACATGATCACCAACATGAAGCAACTCTGTTCATAAAAGGAGAAACTCAATAAAAATACATCAGTGACTCATAGAGAGGAAGCTGTTAGTGTCATTGATTCAGAGTCAATGTCATGTTCAGATGTTATGAATCTGACCAGATGTTCTGATGGGGTTCTCCTCTAAATGCTCCTCAGGTGGAGCTGCTGCCTCTCACCATGAGAACCCAACCAGAACCTCCAACCAGCCACAGAAAGTCCTGCTGGTTCTGGGCTCTCTGCTGGCTGCTGCTCTCATCGTCCTCTACAGACTCTGTGAGTTCATCTGTATCCGCACTTCCTGTTTGTTGACTGTCGTTTAGAAATGATGCTGGTGAAGTTATATTTGTTAAATCTTTTATCAGCTCTGGTCCTGTTAGTGACCCGGGAAGCTGTCCGAACCCTGAAAGAGGAGAATGAAGGTCTGAGGAAACATCTCCTGGGTGAGACTCTCAGTGTTTGAAAGTGTCCACAAGGTTCAGACTCATTCAGGGCTGTCGACTTACTTTGTTACATTTGAATTTAATTTACTTGTTTCCAAAAAAACAAAGAAAGGAGGGGCAATAAATAAGGGAAGTTTTTTCGTGTAATTATTCTTCATTGTGCTTAATTTCAGATAACCCAGAGATTTATATGATTTATGTTTTGAAATAAAACAAAGTTATTGACTGAGATAGAAACACAAAGGATCTTTGTCCCATTGCTGTCCCTTAATCTTGTCAAAGGGGCGTTGATGCTGTTTTTTTTTTTTGGGAGGGGAGGGTCCAAAAAGAAAAAAAAGAATAATATTGTACATTGGTTGTAGATTTTGTATGGACATATGTTTTGAATAAATATATATATATAAAAAAAGAGACGTTGATGGATGGACTGACCGAAACAGGACTTTAGATTTTGACTGCAGGACAGAAGACGCCTCCTGCTGTGTCCAAATCATCAGACTTCTTCCAACTGCTTCAGTCTTTGTTCTGATCTGTTTAAAGATGAGACGTGTCTGAAGCATGAAGCAGGCTGGGAGCTACATGGAGGAAACTGTTATGATTTCAGCACCAGGAAGTCCTCCTGGACTGAGAGCAGACGTTCCTGCAGAGATCTGGGAGGAGACCTGGTGAAGATAGACAGCAGAGAGGAGCAGGTATGAAACTCTGCTGCAGGTTCATGTTCTCACAGATTTCATCACATCATCATGTTTCTTCATGTCAGCACAGAAACGTCTCTCAGAATCATTTTCATCAACTTCTCCTGTTCAGATGTTCCTGTTTGAAAGACTGAGCAACAATATGGAGGATGAACAGGACATGTTCTGGATCGGACTGACGGACTCAGAGGAAGAAGGCAGATGGTTGTGGGTGGACGGGTCACCTCTGAACTCAAGGTTTGGCTGATGAAACAATGTCTGTTTATAGAATTTAACTTTCAGGCATTTATCTGTTGTTTTCCTTCTGCTCTTCCCCAAGCTTGACTTTTTGGTCTGATAATCAGCCTGACAACCAGAGTTTTTATAGTGCTGCAGAAGCCGACTGTGTGAGGATGGGGAAGAAAGGAGGAGATGACTTTCTGAAGTCCTGGTTTGATATATCCTGTAATTATCATCAGAAAAGTATCTGTGAGAAAGCAGCAGAAACTGGACAGAGCTCATATGTTTGTGGGTGAAGTTCTGTTGGTCTGGAAAACTGAGGATCGAGAAGCTGCAGAAAAGCTGGTCTTATGAAGACAAATGTCACAAAAATTAAAAATTAACTTCCAAACATGTTGAAATAATCATTAAAATTTCCTCCCAAATAATGTTTGTGTATTTATTTTTATATTAAGCTCACTATATATTGAACCATTTCTGTATTCAGTAAATAATTGTAGCAGCTGTATCTCAGCAGATAAAGTGTTTCTTACAGTGAAAAGCTCAACATGCGGACAAAGATACAGACAAAATGTCCAGAAGCAGGCAGGTGTCAAAGTAAATCAGGGCAGAAATAAACACTGAATAAAACATTTACAACAAAACACAAATGAAGTGATGGACATGAGCTGAAAAGGTCCAACTCAAACCCTCTGAGATGATGTTCTGAACGGGTTAATTACCAAAAAGCTGCAGGTGAACAGAATCAGGAAATAAAGACACAAGAATCCAGATTTCAGATCAGACTGAGAGACATTATGGTGGACAATGAGGACAGGTTCTGGATTGGACTGACGGACTCAGAAGAAGAGGGCAGATGGCATGACAGAGGCTGTGACCATCATCAGAAAAGTATCTGTGAGAAAGCTGATCAGTGTGTGAGTGAAGCTTAGTTCAGGCTGTAAAACAGTCCAGGGTCAACAGATGCTGATTTAATGAAGATAATGTCACAAACATATACATTTACCTTCTTATGCTGTTGATATTCAGCTCTATTGTTCTTTTAAAACCAAATGAATATTTCAAGTTGTCTTCCTTAATAAACTGTGTTAATGGTATTAAACAGTGGCTCTGTGACAACTATTTGCAGGTAAACTCAGATTATACGGAAACAGTAATCTTTGCCCCTGAGAGCCAAATAACTGAAAAAAAGTCTTTTCTGGGTGTATTGGCCTCCTCTTTAGAAACCTAAGCATCATTTTTTATTCTGGAGTGTCACTGGAGTGTCATTTCCATGGATTAATAAAAACTCTTTCAGCTAAGAAATATTTCTAAGCTTCTAACTTTGGTGTCTATGGCTGAATTAGAGATTTATATTCATGCTTTTATTTCATCATGTCTTGAAAGCCTTTTTATGTGTTTAAAAAAAGAAAGATCTTGGCCGTCTGCAGTTAGCGCAGAATGCTTCTGCAATAAAAAGACAGAAAATTACCCCAGTTTTAATCTCTTTACATTGGTGAGACGGTGTTCCACGGTCTGACTTTGTGAGTGCCGTGTGCTGCGTGTAGCGCTCCACTGATTGATGGGTGGAGCAGACGTATTTATAGCTGGGCAGGTTGTTACTCCTGCTGGACGTTGTATCTAAACCAAGTATCTAAAATAAATTATTGCTGTAATTTGGTTATTTTTTGTAATTCATGTAACTTGATATGATCTCAGTTTTTGGCCAGGTGTAGTCTCAGGCTGGACGATCCACAAAAAATTTATTTTATTGATAAAATAGAAATCATATTAATCGATATCGATAATTCTCAACAAATTTAAAACATATATTTTAAGTGCATCCCTGGCCCTTCTATGATGTTGCTTAGCAACCACACAGGGACTGAATTCAAACTCATATGTTTTTCAACCAACTTTTACCAAAACTGCAACTTTTTTAAAAAAAATAAAAAAATCCACAATTTTTTCTTCAAAACAAACCATAAACACCTCTCATTTTCTTCATGTTGGTGTTTGTCTTCTCCATTAGTTCCTTTGCGCTTATTAATTTTTCTGTTAAATGTATTATAATTTCTACCCTTTCAAACAACACAGACAATACGGAAAAGTCATGTCAAAAAGAAAGGGACTAATAAAATCTAAGTAAAACAAATCATGGTGTTTTTAAAGTTCCTTGGGGGGCGTTTTGTGGGGCGACAGTTCCCCACCGGGCCACTAGATGGCGGCGGCGCGCCGCGGGGAGGATGGGCGTGCACTCTGCTCAGGACGCAGAGCTGCGGTCAGCACTGACTCGCTCCATCATCATCATCATCGCCTGTAACTGGAGTAAACATTAGCTGCGAATAAAATACATCACATCTAACCAAACCAGAGTCATTCACACTGACCGGTTATAAACATAAATCACACACAGTAAGACAGACAGACAGACAGACAGACAGACAGACAGACAGACAGACAGACAGACAGACAGACAGACAGACAGACAGACAGACAGACAGACAGACTTACCTTTAGTCCTCTGTCTTATGAACTTCACATCAGCGTATGTAACATCAGCTTCGGCCATCCTGGCTCAGTGAGTCTGAAACAGAAGTACAGCTCAGATGTTACCGTCTGCTTTTAATTGCTTCCTGAAGACAGAGATTATTCACAGATTAGACAGGAAGTCCAAATTTAAACTGTTTGCAATGCACTGACATGAACCAACCTATTTTAATTTTAAAAAAGCCAATGAGCCACTGCTTGACCTTCCAAAGCTGTTCTCCTACAAAGATCGGCTTGGTGCAAAACGTGAGGACGTTCTGCTCAGCTTTGGACAGGAGGACACAGATCTGCTGGTTTTTCCAGAGCAGTAAACATTGTGTTCATGTTATGATCACAGTTTTTGGCTGTGTTTTAGTCGTTCCTGTTGGCCGTCTCAGCCTTCCATACAGTGGCCCTGTTCCCTGATCGCTGGCACCTGTGATTGGCACTATTTAAGCTTTCCATCTTCAGCAAGCTGGTGCCAGATTCTCGAAAGCCTTGTGTTAGTAGACCTTCCAGCATTTCCTAACCTGCCTGCCTGTTTTTGACCGTTGAGTGTTTTCTGGATTTCGGCCTGTTGCTCTTGGCCTTGTTGGTCTTTCATCGGTTTCGACCTGTGCCTGTCTCTCCACCCTGCCTCTCTGCTCTGCCCTCTCTGTACCTCTGCTTGTTGGAAATTGGATTTGGACCCTGGAAATAGACTCGGACTGGATCTGTTGGATCAGATTTTCTTCCAGCTATTATTTCATTCAAATGAAAAATGGAGAACAGATAAGCAGCTCACGGCTTGTCTACTAGAAAAAGGGACAAAAGAAACAACAACAAAAAAAGGGATAAGAGAGGGACAAAAGGTAGAAAAAATAATGTATTTCTATTCTATTAAAATTTTTATATCTGTATGTAATGGGTCAGTTTTATGTGTTGTCATCACAATTCAGAGGGCCCCATGCCTTTCTTTGCCTTGGGCCCCAAATTTCCTAAATCCGCCCCTGCTTTTAAGCTACACTGTTACTTTTAATAAAGTAATTTAAACAAACTCTTGGTGTTAGTTCATTACAGTTCATCTGCAGTTCTACTGGTTCTTAGAAGAGACTTTGGTTCTACTGTGAACTGGTATCCAGCAGAACTGAGCACCATCAGTTTGGTTACAGGATTCTATAAAAGTTCATAAAAAGTTGCATGTTGGCTGGAAGAACTGAAGACAGGATTCCTGTTAGCTTGTTGAACAGCTACGTCTGGTTCAGTTCACGCTCTGATGTCAGCATTTGCTGCTCTTCCTTCAGCTGAATGAGAAAAGTGTTAAAGCAGACCTCCTGTCAACATCTGACCAGATAAGGTCAACTCAGACTAAAGGTTAGCCCCCCCACCAGCCTGCTAATGTCCCAGGAATCCACATTTCTTTCCCTTCCACTGGGAAGTAGCAGACTAACCTGAGCCAAGCAGGAAGGCAGTGGGAGCTTCTGATATGGGCTTTGAAGGCACTTACCCAGGGCAGCGTTAGAAAGAGGGCGCTCATAGACAACATATTAAAATATAGGTTGTCTGATAGCTGCGCTCTGAACAAGTTTTTCCTTTCCTTCATGCATAAGCAGTAGATGAATGAATGGATGAATGGATGGTGTCTTTGAATTTTGTAGAAAGGAAGTTACAGTTTAGATGTGTCATTTGTAGCCTCACATCTGGTCATAATGAACTCTTTGTTAATAGTTTATTACATTAGTAATGCCGTTAACTCTTTAGTTTTTCTTTACCATAGAAACTGCTCCTGGATCAGTGCTTCTGTGCTCTTTGTGATCGTACACACTGTCTCCTTAAAGCAGTCAGATGACGTGTTGTGAACTGATGCTATATAAATAAAATGGAATTTAACTGAATGACAGTTTTTTTTTAACTGACATGAGGCCTTATTTATTTTGAATTGCATTAAAAAAGAAGTGAAAAACTAAGTGACAAAGACGTAAGAGCTTTAAATAAAACAACAATGAGGAAGCAGGCGGTGAATTACACTTTTAACAAGATGGCACTTCAACAACAAGCAGAAACAATAAGATGTTAATCATCATTCTGAGGACTTTAACTACAACAGAGTAAAGACTTTTATTATAATATCCACCTTCCAGCAGACGATCTACATGAAGGTTAAATGCTTTCAGTGTTTAATTTAACTTTTGCTCAGATGGATCAGAACCTCCTAAATGTCTCTTTGTTTGTCGTGGAGTTGTCCTCGGTGTGACGTTGTCCTCATGATGAGACCACAGAGCTGTGAAGAAGGTAAGAAGATGAATGTGGTGATAAATCAGCAGGAAGGTGCAGAAGAAGCTGCAGTCAGAGCTGAGAGGCCATCATCAGACAAAGACTGAACACAAACTGGACCGGCAGGACTGATGTCTCCATGAAAACACAACATGATCACCAACATGAAGCAACTCTGTTCATAAAAGGAGAAACTAAATAAAAATACATCAGTGACTCATAGAGAGGAAGCTGTTAGTGTCATCGATTCAGAGTCAATGTCAGGTTCAGATGTTGTGAATCTGACCAGATGTTCTGATGGGGTTCTCCTCTAAATGCTCCTCAGGTGGAGCTGCTGCCTCTCAACATGAGAACCCAACCAGAACCTCCAACCAGCCACAGAAAGTCCTGCTGGTTCTGGGCTCTCTGCTGGCTGCTGCTCTCATCGTCCTCTACAGACTCTGTGAGTTCATCCGTATTCGTGGCTTTAAACCACTTCCTGTTTGTCGTTTAGAAATGATGCTGGTGAAGTTATATTTGTTAAATCTTTTATCAGGTCTGGTCCTGTTAGTGACTCGGGAAGCTGTCCGAACCCTGAAAGAGGAGAATGAAGGTCTGAGGAAACATCTCCTGGGTGAGACTCTCAGTGTTTGAAAGTGTCCACAAGGTTCAGACTGAGTCTCATTCAGGGCTGTCAGCTTACTTTGTTACATTTAAATTTTATTTACTTGTTTCCAAAAAAACAAAAAAAACAAAGAAAGGAGGTGCAATAAATAAGGGAAGTTTTTTTGTGTAATTATTCTTCATTGTGCTTAATTTCAGATAACCCAGAGATTTATGTGATTCATCTTTTGATGTTCAGAAATAAAACCAAGCAATTGACTGGGACAGAAACATTCAGGATCTTTGTCCCATTGCTGTCCCTTAATCTTGTCAAAGAGGCGTTGATGCTGTGTTTTTTTTTTTTTGGGGGGGGGGGGGGGGGGGGGGTCCAAAAAGAAAAAAATAGTAATAGTATTGTACATTGGTTGTAGATTTTGTATGGACATATGTTTTGAATAAATATATTTATACAAAAAAAAAAAAGAGACATTGATGGACTGACAGAAACAGGAAGTTAGATTGTAGCTGCAGGACAGAAGACGCCTCCTGCTGTGTCCAAATCACATAAACTGCTACAGAGATTTCTTCCAACTGATTCAGTCTCTGTTCTGATCTGTTTAAAGATGAGACGTGTCTGAAGTGTGAAGCAGGCTGGGAGCTTCATGGAGGAAAGTGTTATTATTTCAGCACCTGGAAGTCCTCCTGGACTGAGAGCAGACGTTCCTGCAAAGATCTGGGAGGAGACCTGGTGAAGATAGACAGCAGAGAGGAGCAGGTATGAAACTCTGCTGCAGGTTCATGTTCTCACAGATTTCATCACATCGTCACGTTTCTTCATCTCAGCACAGAAACGTCTCTCAGAATCATTTTCATCAACTTCTCCTGTTCAGATGTTCCTGTTTGGAAGACTGAGAAACATTACGGAGGATGATTTAAAGGACAAGTTCTGGATCGGACTGACGGACTCAGAGGAAGAAGGCAGATGGTTGTGGGTGGACGGGTCACCACTGAACTCAAGGTTTGGCTGATGAAACAATGTCTGTTTATAGAATTTAACTTTCAGGCATTTATCTGCTGTTTTCCTTCTGCTCTTCCCCAAGCTTGACTTTTTGGGCTGATAATGAACCTGACAACCAGAGTCTTGATGGTGCTGCAGAAGCCGACTGTGTGAGGATGGGGAAGAAAGGAGGATCTGACTTTCTGAAGTCCTGGTTTGATACATCCTGTAATTATGATCAGAAAAGTATCTGTGAGAAAGCAGCAGAAACTGTACAGTGCTCATGTGTTTGTGGGTGAAGTTCTGTTGGTCTGGAAAACTGAGTCCAGGATCAAGTAGCTGCAGAAATGCTGGTCTTATGAAGAAAAATGTCACAAAAATTAAAAATTAACTTCCAAACATGTTGAAACAATCATAAAATTTTCCTCCTAAATAATGTTTGTGTTTTTATTTTTATATTAAGCTTTGTATATATTGAACCATTTCTGTATTCAGTAAATAATTGTAGCAGCTGTAGCTCAGCAGATAAAGTGTTTCTTACAGTGAAAAGCTCAACCTGAGGACAAAGATAGAGACAAAATGTCCAGAAGCAGGCAGGTGTCGAAGTAAATCAGGGCAGAAATAAACACTGGATAAAACATCTAAGAAGTGATGGACATGAGCTGAAAAGGTCCAACTGAAACCCTCTGAGATATTGTTCTGAACGGGTTAATTACCAACAAGCTGCAGTTGAACTGATCAGAAACTGATACCAGAATCAGGAAATGAAGACACAAGAATCCAGATTTCAGATCAGACTGAGAGACATTATGGTGGACAATGAGGACAGGTTCTGGATTGGACTGACGGACTCGGAAGAAGAGGGCAGATGGCATGACAGAGGCTGTGACCATCATCAGAAAAGTATCTGTGAGAAAGCTGATCAGTGTGTGAGTGAAGCTTAGTTCAGGCTGTAAAACAGTCCAGGGTCAATAGATGCTGATTTAATGAAGATAATGCCACAAACATATACATTTACCTTCTTATGCTGTTGATATTCAGCTCTATTGTTCTCTTAAAACCAAATGAATATTTCAAGTTGTCTTCCTTGATAAACTGTGTTAATGGTATTAAACAGTGGCTCTGTGACAACTATTTGCATGTAAACTCGGATTATACGGAAACAGTAATCATTGCCCCTGAGAGCCAAATAACTGAAAAAAGTCTTTTCTGGGTGTATTGGCCTCCTCTTTAGAAACCTAAGCATCATTTTTGATTCTGGAGTGTCACTGGAGTGTCATTTCCATGGATTAATAAAAACTCTTTCAGCTAAGAAATATTTCTAAGCCTCGAACTTTGATGTCTATGGCTGAATTAGAGATTATGATTCATGCTTTTATTTCATCATGTCTTGAAAGCCTTTTTATGTGTTTAAAAAAAGAAAGATCTTGGCCGTCTGCAGTTAGCGCAGAATGCTTCTGCAATAAAAAGACAGAAAATGACCCCAGTTTTAATCTCTTTACATTGGCTACCGGTATGTTGTAGAGGTAATTTTAACATTTTAGTCTTTACTTTTAGAGCCCTGAGTAGCCGAGCTCCATCTTATATTACTAACCTTTTACAACCATGTTCTCCGTCTCATAGTTTTAGATGTTCCAGCCAAAGATTGTTGATGGTTCCAGGAACTAATTTCAGGTAGTGCCTTTAACTTTACATTGTCTTTACTCTGTTCATTCTTTTAAGAAGTATTTGAAGACCCACTTGTTCCGACTGGCTTTTAACTAGTTTTTGAAAAGAGTCCCGCCGGCCGCCGAGAGGAAAGATCAGCCCGAGGCCTCCGAGGGTGCTGCTCCGCCTCAGCCTGAGGCTTCAGAGGGTCCCGAGTCCAGGCAGCAGGACCGAGCGCAATTTGTGGCAGTGGCAGGTCATTCTGGCAGTTCCGGTGGCAGTTCCGGGTTGCCACGGCGTATTACTGGCAGATGCCACTAGGCTGACAGTCTCCACTGGCATCTGCCACAACAGAGACAGGGTGCCAGTATCCAGTGGCACATGTCACAAGGTTGACAGGCTGCCAGAGCACGGCTTACACCGTTTCGGGGGCAGTCAGCGCCGGTTTTCGGCTAAAAAGTTTAGTTAACCTGACTCTACCTGGATTTTTGTTTTGAAATTATGATCTCATTGTTTAATAAACTGTGTCAAACCTTTCATAACGTCATATTTATTTGATGGAACGATGTAATTCGTCTGAAAATTAGTGGCCATTGACAGGTGCCAGTACAGGGTGCCCGTCTCTCCTCTCCTGGAACCTGACACTAGGCTGGCCCTGGCTACCTAGTGTCATTATTCATTATACTCTTATACTCTTCATCCCATGTCTTGAGGGCTTCGAGAGCTTCTGCTTGTTCTAGCTCGTCCATATCCAGAACAATAGGAAGTGTTATTCTTCCACTAAATTGTTGTTCTCTGCACCAGTCAGCTGCAGCCTGACTGTCGACAATGAATGGGCTTCCCTGCAGAAAATGATAGATTAGTTACAGATTGCTAATTTAGCCTACATTAAGGGATCATATTTCCTTTTATATTTGACAAAAACAGATTACATTCAAATAGCTATGTAGTTTAACCCTTTTCTGTTAACCTTTTCTGTGTCTTCTTCTTCCTGGGCTTCCGAAAGTCTGACAATAAATGAACAAAAAGAGAGGGGGGGGGTGAGCCAGTACTGTATCCTTTAATGACTGCAGTATATGTAGTTGTGCACACACAATTGTTATTTACCCCTCATTTTTCTTCACGGTATTTATGAACATCATCTCTGCTTGGTATTTTGCAGCCACTGGATGACAATCTAAAAAATAATCCAAATCATGTACAGCAGTTGTACAACACTAAATCAGTCACATTTCCATGTTGAAATTTAGTTGGTTTGTTTTTTATAATGGTTACTCTTATTATCACACAATTTTAGTATTGGTTATTATTCCCTAAGACCATTTACAGATGAAACATAATTTAACTTAAGGGCATTGCATCAGGACAAATATTTTTTTATGAGTGTCCACTGTAATATTTGTCAATTGTCTATTTAGATTTGTTTTGTTTTTAAAGTTTGTTTTGGTTATGCAGACCAGAAATCACCTGGAGGTGTTGGAAGCCATTGTAAAATTGGTAACTATTTTTACAGAAGGACTCAAGAGGGAGACATTGTTCAAGTTCAGTTGTTATTCAAGTTGTTGCTGTCACTGAAATATTACATTTTTTGTGCCAGGTTATTTTTGGTAATGTTTTCTGCTTTGTTGTGTTATTACTCCATCGTATGATCTGTTCAGTTTTCTCCATCTCAATCAAATCAGCTTTTGTTGTCTGTCTGCTGGTCATTTTGTGTTCAGTTAATGTTCAGATGAGTACATAAAGAATCAAACCCCTATGTAAAACTCAAATGTTACCCATTTCACATTATAAAATCCTTCTTTAACGCTTTCTGAACATCTCTCATCCTTGATAGTTTTTGGTACACTAAAAATACAGATGGACATATTCTTTCCAAAAAAGTTCCAAGCTTTTATACTAGTGGACAAAAATGCCTTTTTATGGCTTCGATAACATGCAAATTAAACTGAAAGCCATTGTAAAAGGGAGTCGATGACCTGGTTGACTGATAATCTTCACCAGCACAGATGGACATATAAAAGTGTTTTTGTCAAGCCCATTTACACTTACAAACCTATGCCATTAGTAATTGCTTTTTCTTTCTCAGTTTTAGGGACTGAAGCTCACCTCAGGCAGAATCACCTCTGTGACCATATGTTGGTCAACATCTCCACTGCCAGGGACATACAGAATGTTTTCAAGCCGTGTGATGAAAACCTCTGTCTGTAACCACAAGGGAGGCAGTTATCCTGAGTGTTGTTAATTGTAGTTGACAAGACTTTTAAATTTTAGCAATTGATTGGATGCTTTTTAAAGTTTTTCTGTAACTAGGATGACAACCTACAGCATTAAAAAAATACAACAAATAATTCAAAAAGAAAGGAAGACAATACTATAGAATCTCAAACAGGACATACATCACGATTCCCTGGAGCATTCTTTAAGAATACAGCACTAACCATAGCTCATCTAGTTTTGTATTTTGACATGGTTTTGAATTGAATTACATAAAGCAATGACAACGTACCATCATGTCATCAAAAGTGGTGACATGCTCACTGTATAACCTTCTAAGGTCTTGATCAAAGCCTTTGTGTTTTCACAGGTACATTCTGTTTGACAGAATGTCACCAGTCTGCAACTTCTTTTCCAGGTCCTGCAACATTTTAGATTAAGTTAAATTCACAATTTTATTTAATTTCCTGACAAATATGATTGTCTTCTATATAATAATGAATGTCATCACCTTAATCTCAGAATCTGTAAGAATATCTTCTGCTTTGATGGACTGCAGAATGTTGTCGCTGTTAAAGAAAAAAAATGTAAAACGTTGCTCAGAATTAGATGAGAGATTGAAAAAATTAACAATACTTATGACTTTATGAAATGTACATTTTTTATTCATGTATATGCGTAATACCATGTCTATCTTTGTTTAAGAGGCAAAAAATATATCGGCATGAAAACAGGTATTTATTTACCAATTTATTTACACATTGTGTAAACAGCAGGGCGTCATTATTAGTCATTTAGCCATAGCCCAGAGTTTAACATCTGGCACTAGGACGAAAGTGCTTGAAAAATAACAAAATAATTTTTTTTTTTGTACAAGCATTATTAGTGTCATTTATTCCAAAATTGCATATTAAAATGCCCAAACAGGCTATTACACGTTCAGATTTAAAAGGATAAAATATATAATTAATTTGCGATTAATCTTGAATTAACTATCAACATTATGCGATTAATCGCAATTAAAAAAAATTATCGTTTGACAGCCCTAATATAAATACATGTCTTGTGTCCTTCACATTGTTAATTTAGTTTTTATTGTACAGACTATTAATACGTTTTCTTCTCGAAAGCGGTTAAAGTAAACTAATACCCACTCCCGAGTTCAGACACTAGATGGCGCAAAAGCAATAATCTAACCTACTGGATCTAGATATTTACCTGAGAGAGCACCTGCTAACTAACCAAGAAATTAATGAGAACGTGTGGCAGCATAAACGTTAAGAAGGCATTTAGTCATATTTAGACCCGAACAATCAACAGAGAAGGTCAAGAGTAAATGACGAGACGAACAGCCATGGTAATGTTACAGTAGAACTTTGGTGGATGATGAAGATTTGAAGGCATGCGTCACAAGACTAGAGGCAGCAGCAGCAGCAGCCGATTTCTCCACCCTCCCTACCAGGACAGGTTGGAGGCTGTCTCGAGCCAAGCATGCAGGCCATATAACCTTGTTGTTACGTTCATAAAGCACTCAAAATTACCCCCCCCCCCCCCCCCCCCCTCTCTCTCAGACAAACTTTCACCCTGTACTGGCACCTGTCAATGGCCACCAATTTTCAGACGAATTACATCGTTCCATCAAATAAATATGACTTTATGAAAGGTTTGACACAGTTTATTAAATAATGAGATCATAATTTCAAAACAAAAATCCAGGTAGAGTCACGTTAACTAAACATTTTAGCCGAAAACAACCCCCGAAACGGTGTAAGCCGCGCTCTGGCAGCCTGTCAGCCTTGTGACATGTGCCACTAGAGACTGGAACCTGTACTGGCACCTGTCAATGGCCACTAATTTTCAGACGAATTACATCGTTTTTAAAATAAGCAATATTTACGCAAATACAAAGACATACAAAATGAAACCCCTGCCCCGAAAAAGGACAAAAAAAAATAAAAAAGTAAGAAAAGCGAAATATTGCCTACCGGAAGTTATTCTGTTCACGCACGCGCAAATGAGCTGATGGAACAGATTGTGCTACACAGCAAAAATGCCAGGGTTAATTTAACACCCACAGTGTTAACTTTAACACCAAAAAAGTGTGTATATGTGTCCACACTAGCTAGTGTTAAAATAACATTTGTTAAAGTGTTAATAGACTAACACCCAAATTGTGTTAAATTTACACCAGCCATTGTTGATTATCCAACACTGCTGGGTGTGGTATTAACATTGCAATAGTGTTTGTGTTAAAATATAATGTTAAAATTAACACTAGTGTGATGTCAATACCAAAACCAAATATGTTTTCTTTTAAATGGTAAAGAATGGACTACTAAGCATATCAATACCAAATATAATGGGAAAACCCTAATTATTCCAAACAATGCTCATAAATTCAAAGTTTAACCTTTTTATTAAACAGTTCTCTTTCAAAGACCTCAAACAATGCACAGCTCATATAAAACAGCAGCGGGGCACAATATACGTTTTTTCATCATTATCAGCTGAAAACTGTCTGTCATAAGGCTGATAATATATCAGGTCCGACACACAAATAACAGCAAACGCATCCTCCACAATGTCTATTTTGAAAGCACTCAGGTGCTCATCAAAAAACTCTGTAGTGACTTTAGCAGTGAAAAGAAATGCTTCATCGTTGTTGACAATGATGTTGACAATTTTTTGAAAAATAGGCATTTCATTTTCAGTACTTGTGCAGACAAACATTCCAATGTGGTATTGTGTTCCAAAGTTTTTTTTACCCATTAAGTCGTGGACACACACTGCACATTCAATCTGGGACAAGACCTTAAAACCTCCGTGCAATTTAGTTCATTTGTTGGATAATCTTTAAGAGGGCCAAACTGAAACCTTTGAAAGTAAAACTTCTCCCAATGAAAAGCCAGCTGCCTTTGGTGCTTTTTCACCAAGGTTTTAGTTATGTTCTTAAAGTTCTTCACAGATGTCTTAAAAAAAATTGTGTTTCCCTTCAAATCTCATACACCACACATGGATGAGTGGTCCTATTTTTCTGATACATCTCGGATAATGAATCATTAGGTGATGTTTTGGAATCAGCTCCTTATCTGTAAATACAGATTTGAAGAGTTTATGATGGTCAGAAATCAGATGCTTTAAAAAATAAGTCATACCATCTGTGATTACTGGTGAGCACACAATATTGACAATTTGAATCAAAAGAAGCATTACTCTCCAGTAACTGTTGTCCCTGTCCATTAGATCTCCAAACATCAAAGGTGTGTTGCGTAAGAGGCACCACGACTGGGTAGCATTGAGGCCAAGGTCATTGCCACCATCGATTCTGATTGCACTAGGTCTGTTGTTTCTCTCAAGGTATCCATGGTTAAAGCTCTGTATCCTTTCTGAAAGGGTATTTAAATCTATAGTCCTAACCATGTACTGAAAAAGAAGCTGAAGTTCATACTGCACAACACCTTCTAAAAGGTCATGCATAATATCAACTGCATAGTTGTTTGAACAATGAAAATACTGCAGTGCAATAAGAGGACACTCTTTTTACACCAAAAGAGTGGATTAGGGTGGGATTTTGTGTCATGTTGCAATGTTCGGAATAGAGCTCTTTTGTGTGAAAAATCATGGTTGGGTCATCCTCACTGAATACTGACTGTAACTTTGTTTTATCAGTTAAACAAAATCGACAACAATAGGTTGCACTGAATGATTCCACCATGCCAAAAAGTCCATGTAATGCCAAATTATCACCAGTAACTTGAACAGTTGAACCCTTCAATGGTGTGTCAGAAAATGGCACCTTAATACCTTCTGTATCGAGACATTTTAAATCATTAAGAAGCGGCTGCAAGACTGGACCAAAATCATACTTCTTTAAGTCCTCAACATGGAATAGAGACACCAGATAAATGTTCATCAAAACTGAATTGAGCTTAGCTGGCAAATTTCTTAAAATAAAGTTTGTTTGAACCCCTTTTGGGTCCCAATGGATTTGCTGTCTCAAAATCATCGTAATACAGCTGTATTTGGAGTGCATGTTTTTTGCTGTGAAAATACCGAATGACTTCTGAAATAGGAACCATCATTGATGTCTCTATATATGAAAAAGTTAGATATTTATGCCATCCATTTTCTTGTGATCGCACAATTCCTAAACATTTATACCATTGTTATTTCCCCAAAACCAGCCGAGCTCTATTTTGTCAGCAAATTTAACCAGAAACCCCAAAATAAAAGTTTTGAACAACAGTCTGATTTATAGTAAGTGAAGCAAAACATTGTCATATTAAAACCTTACCTTCATGAACTTGACTACACGGTCAGCTGCCACAGGTGAACTGATTTTACCCCGTCTCTTCCCCTTTGCAGTTGGAGGCAAGAGATGAACCAGCAGGAGAATGGCTGCAAAGTCTCTGTCCCATTCTAAGCAAATAACACACATCACCTTTACAATCAGGGCCTGAAAAATGCATGTACAGAGAAAACTGTTGAGAATGTTTATACATTAACACCTACCCTATTCACTTGATTCCTCCTGAGCGGACAGAAGGTCATCCAGATGAGAACTCTGTCGAAGGTTTTTGCTGACAGTGATGACCCTCTGTTTGTAGAATGTAGGCCGTCTTGCAATGAACTTTCCAGAGATGTCTTCCCCAAAGAGCCTAATGAAGTCCTGCTCAATCTTATACAGAAAAAGAAAAACTCCATCAAAATGCAATTCAACACAAATAATTAGTTAATAAAGTATCCGTGTTTCTTACTAAGCTTGGTGCATCCAAGAATCTTGGGAAGTGATCCAAGATCATTGATGACTGCTCCAGATCATGCAGCAGTTTCTGTCTATGTTGAAATGTTGCCTTCATTTTCTCCTTGATGACTTCTGGGTTTGACGAATGCTTCATTATAGAAATCGCTTCTTTGCATTCATCCCCAAACAGCTGTTCAGATGTTTCTGTCTGCGTCAGAGTTTGCGGACCACCCTGATGAGCAGACTCAGAGGTTCTCCTGAAGTTGCTTGCAGTGTTCCGCTGTAGTTTTCAATTGATAGGCCAGGTACCCCTGTCCACTTTGAGGATCATAGTAATGCTCCTATCACAAAACACAATAGACAAGACAAATTGTCTACTGCATTCCATTCAACAGGATCTTCACAGTAGGGCTACAAGTCATTGTCAAAAGAAGTTGTGTGTAAACAATATAGTGGTGGTTGGTAAAGCAGTCTGATCAGCTGAAATCTCAAACTATAGTGATTAAAACTGATGGCTGATATTATAACCGTTTAATTTTTGAAACCATTTATTTCTCATCAGTAATGGGGGTTGGAAATATAAAAGGAAATAATTAAAATCTGCATACATAACGAAAACAAAGTATTGTACTTGATGAATAATGAAAAAATTGTAAACAATTCATCCATCCATCCATTTTCTGACACGCGAGGGATGCTGGTGTCTATTTCCAGCTGTAAAGGGGCGAGAGGCGAGGTTCGCCCGATTTATTGGGCGAGTCGACTAGGACTTTACAGTTCTACACACCAAGACATACAAATGTGCCACACCCAAATAGGAGAATCTTCAAGTTTCCTGCTATAATATTATATATATATATATATATATATATATATATATATATATATATATATATATATATTAGGGCTGTCGATCGATTAAAAAAAATTTATCTAATTAATTACATACTCTGTAATTAATTAATCTAAATTAATCGCATATAATTTTTGCTGTGAAAGTATTTTAAATATTTAAATTCAATGAATAATCAGCATTCTTTTAACAAAGTAAAAAAAAATTCATAAAAAAGGCCTATTCATAAAATATACATCCAAATATTTCCATCTTACATGCTACTTTTACTGAAACATCACGGAGAGAGGGCTTAGTTTTAAAATTGAGCTGTCATTAGAGCAAATTCATAAACACTTGTTTTCAACAGCAGACAAACTGAACTAAACAGACGCCAATGTCAAACTGAACTCACGTCAACAGGAGACATTAACTGAAATAATAATAAAAAAGATAACCTGAATTTAACAGACGTCAACATATTCCATATTCCAATCTACTTTTTAGGCTAATTATACACAATTTAGACCTAGTGCCATTTTAACAAATAAGCATTTTATTAGTTGTTATCTCTTATCTGATGTATTTCTGATGTTTGGCACTTTGTTTTACCTTGTGTTAAAGTGCTCTTTAAATAATGATGACATTCGATGATTATGATCAGAATAAACATTTCCATCACCTCCCAGAAGCTGGAAAGAAATGAGACAAAAACATTTTGTCTCCTTTTCACACCTCACTTAATAACTCTAATATTTTTGTCTAAATACTTTAGCCTAAATATTTTTAGGCTAAAATATTACACTTTTTATTTGTTTTTCTTCAATCCCTCGGTGATGTTTAGTAATTTCTGCCAAAGGCTGCAGCATTTTGATTTAATTCATCTGAATGCAGTATTTGTAAGCCATACTCTGTTTGGATGAAAAAAAAAAACAGTCTGTGATTGACTTTAACAGCCGAGAGAGCGCACAGCTGGTGTTGAGCAGCTGTGCGCGAGCAAAGTAGCGCGTGAGCAGAGATGGAGCTCTATGGGGTGCCCCCAGAGACATAAATAAAAATTAACTTCCATATACACATGTTAAATTAAACTCTTCCATATAATATAGTGAAAACCGTGCATAAACACTAGTGAAAAGCTCTCACATACACTAGTGAAAACATTTACCTCTTATATAACCTACTGAAAACCTTGCTAAACACTAGTGAAAAGCTCTCACATGAACTAGTGAAAACATTTACCTCTTATATAACCTTACTCAAATGTTCTCATACAAAGTAGTGAGAACTGTTCATATAAACTGGTGAAAAGCTTTACCTTTCATATACACTACTGAAAAGCTTTCATATACACTGTAAGTGACAGTGAAATGATTTATTTCTTGGAAAAATGTATGTTTATTTCAGATTATGTATTTTAAGTTGTTTAGTTCAAATTTTGAGGTTTATGTAAAATTATTGTATTTTATTTCTTTTGAAACCATTTGTTGAAAGTTATCGCGAGATTTGCGTTTATAAGAAAGGTAGCGAGATTTGCATGAGAGAAGGAGCAGAAATCTGGGAAAGAGTAGCAGTCTCGTATTTCCTGTAGCTGTAAAGGTATTTGTATTTATGTTTGTAATATTTTGTAAATTTATTGGTTATGGTGTTTTAATTAGCCTACTTAATATTTAATTTAGAGTGGACAAAGAAGAATTAATCTATTAAAGACCTCCGAAGTGGCAGGCGGTCACGAGGTAACTTTGTTACAGTATGTGTCACCTGACTGTCTGTAAATGTATCCATTTCTAAAGCTTGTCTTTATTTTTGTAGTTTTCACGGCGTTTATTAAAGAGCCCATTTTGAAGGAAGCCGTGCCAGTGTTGTCACTTTGGAGCAACAGTGAAAACTCCTCCAGCCAGCGCTGGTTACAAACCGTTAAGACGACAGCAGCCGCAGTGAGTGACAGTGTAACTCGCCCAGCCAACGCCGGTTAGGACCGTTAAAGAGGACGGCCGCTGCAGTGAGTGACGGTGCCATATTAAGAAAAGAAGCTTCAGACAGTGAATTAAAGGAGCTGATTAACAATGTAAACGTCACCTGCATATATATGCAAACCATTTATGAAGAAATACGGCAAATACACACTCCTGGTGCAGACGCAAGGCGCAAAGTAGATGCATGTACATCACTTTCTGCATTTATTGTCAGAAGAGCTGAGAAACAACTGCAAGGAGACTCTGCAGAAGACGACGAAGAGCCGTGGCCAGATTTTGGGTCATGCTTAGGATCTGAAAGTATGACATCAAGGTCAAAATCCAGAAGCTCTAAAGGTAGTTCAGGTAGTTCACAAACAACCAAGAGATTGGAAGCAGAGGCGGAGGCAGCTGCATCTCAAGAAATATTAGCAGTTATGGAAGAGCATGAAAAGGAAACAATTGAGTTACAAAAATTAGAACGCGAGAATTTGGAAAGGCAGCAAGCAATGGATGAGCAGCGAAGAAAGATTAAACGCTTGGAAGAAGTTAAAAAATTGAATGCCGCAAAGGCACGAGTAAAGGTTTATGATGAAGCTGAAAGTATTTCTGAAAGTCAGAGTTCATCACAGAGCATTAAAGCAGAAAGTGAAATCCAAGCAATCCCTGTCACAGCGCACAGTTCTTCTCCAGCTCTAAATATTACCCATTTCCATAATGCTAAAATTGTTGAATCTATGCCACATAATCCTACAGTAATAAACCAAGCCCAACAAAGTCCTGCTGAACAACCTAAGGCCACCATAAGCCAAACACTTAATGCATCAAGTCCACCATTCATCCCTCAAGCCACACAGGTTTCCTCTGCTGCAGCTCAACAACAGTCAAATTATGAGCTAGTTGGCATACTAGCAGAAGCAATAAGCGCTAATCGTCTTCCAACTCCAGAACCTGCATTGTTCACTGGTGACCCCTTAAAGTTCAAAGATTGGCAGTTGTCCTTTGAAACCCTGATAGAAAGGAAAAACATTCCAAAGAATGAGAGACTCTATTATCTCAGAAAATATCTTGGTGGACCCGCGAAGAAAGCAGTTGAAGGTTTTCTTCTAGTGGGGACAGATGAAGCATATGACTCAGCTTGGAAAGTGCTGGAAAAACGTTTTGGAGATCTATTCACCATAGGAAAATGCTTCAGAGACAAGCTTCACAGTTGGCCTAAAATAAACTCCAAGGATGGAAGTGAGTTGAGAGAATTTGCTGACTTCCTGAAGAATTGTGAAGCTGCAATGTTACACATAAGGTAACTGGAGATTCTCAATGATTGTATGGAAATCCAGAAACTCTTGCTAAAACTTCCAGATTGGTTGACCACAAGATGGAACCGGACAGCCATGAAAATAAGAAGGGCTAGTGATGGAGAATATCCATCTTTTCATGTGTTTGCTGATTTTGTATCCACTGAAGCAGACTTAGCATGCGATCCTATAGCATCAGTGCAAGTTCTTAGAAGTTTGGAAATAAGTAAACCCAAACAATTACGCAACCAAGTCATCCAAGCTAAAACGCTAACAACAAACTCAAACAACACAAATACTGTGACCTGTCCTTTCTGCAAAAGAAATGGTCACATCCTTGATAAATGTTTCAAATTCACAGAAACCCCACTCCAAGACCGTATCAAGTTTGCACAAGCAGAAAGGCTGTGTTTTGGATGTTTAGAGAGAGGACATCATTCCAAGAAGTGTGACAAAAAGAGCACATGCGAAAAATGTCAAAGGAGACATCCAACATGTCTGCACAATGACGCGTTCATTGAGCGTAACAGGGTAATACCTGCAGTGAGTGAAAAGTCTCCAGACAACGACGAAGCTGACGCTGAAGAAGGAGACAAACCATCGGTGGCGATCTCTAACAGGGTAACTCAAGCAACTTCAAGCACGTTGACATCCTCTATTCTACCTGTATGGGTTTCATCAAAGAACGACCCAGACAGAGAGGTTTTAGTTTATGCACTACTTGATTCACAAAGTGATACATCCTTCATCTTGGATGAAGTAGCCCAAGGTCTTGACACAAATAAAAGTAAAGTCAATCTGTGCTTGTCAACTATGTCCACCAAGTCAACAGTTATACCATGTGACAAGCTGGTAAACCTTCAAGTTAGAGGATATAAAGATGAAAAAAGAATTACACTGCCACCAGTATATGCAAGAGAGTTTATCCCTGTCAACAGATCACATATCCTAACCTCTGAAACCGCCTTAAAGTGGCCTCATCTGGAAAAGCTGGCAGATAAGCTACCTCCACTGCTCGAATGCGAAGTTGGTCTACTTATCGGCTATAATTGTCAACAAGCCCTCCTACCACGCAAAGTTCTTGCAGGCAAAGAGAACCAACCTTACGCACAGTTAACTGATCTTGGCTGGAGCATAGTTGGTTGCTCATCTCAATCTCAAAATCACAACGATGTCATCGGTACAAGTCACAGAATAATTGTTCGTGAAGTATTCCCTGTTTCACAACCAGCAGTTGAACTCAAGAAACAAGTACATTTTGTATGCAGAACTCAAGTAAAGGAAGCCAGTCCAACTGATGTGATTAAGGCTTTGGAATCCGATTTTTCTGAACATGCAACAGATGACAATCCAGTTTCACAGGAAGACATTTTGTTCATGTCAAAGGTGACCAAAGGTATAAAACAGAAGAACGATGGTCATTACGAACTCCCGTTACCATTCAAAACAGACAATCCGAATCTCCCAAACAACAAGCAAAGTGCTGAACACAGATTGTCTTCATTGGAACGTCGACTAAGAAGGGATGAGAAATACTATAAAGATTATTTCAAGTTCATGAACGATATTATAACTCGCGGAGATGCAGAAAAGGTGCCAGAACATGAGCTGAACAACAAGACAGCATGGTACATCCCGCATCACGGGGTTTACCACCCCCACAAACCAGAGAAAATACGTGTGGTTTTTGACTGTTCTGCACACTTCCAAGGAACATCTCTCAACGATCATCTATTGACTGGACCGGATCTCACCAACACATTGGTTGGAGTGTTATGCCGATTTAGAAAGGGCCTCGTCGCCATTATGTGTGATGTGGAAAGAATGTTCCACCAATTCCATGTCATTAAGGAACATCAAGATTATTTAAGATTTCTTTGGTGGGACAAAGGCAATTTAAACTCCGAACCTTCAGTTTACAGGATGAAAGTACATCTTTTTGGAGCAGCATCATCTCCTGGATGTTGTAATTTTGGACTCAAACACATTGCATTACAGGGTAGAAACAAGTTCAGCAAAGAGACTGTTGAATTCATCCAAAGAGGTTTTTACGTTGACGATGGACTTACTAGTGTAACATCAACAGCCAAAGCTATACAGCTGGTCAAAGAGTCAAGGGAACTTTGCAAAACAGGAAACGTACATCTGCATAAGTTTGTGTCAAACAATAAAGAGGTGCTTGCAACAATTCCCCAGGAAGAACAAGCTCAGTCCAAAGATCAGAACATGGCTTTTGGAGAACTCCACATTGAATGTGCACTTGGAGTACAATGGTGCGTAGAAGCAGACCAATTCCAGTTCAGAGTTCAAGTTAAAGAAAACCCATTAACCAGAAGAGGGGTACTTTCGACTGTTGCTTCCATCTATGACCCTCTTGGGTTCGTCGCCCCTTTCACATTGATTGGAAAGCAAATACTCCAAACATTATGCAAAGACAAGGTCAACTGGGATGATGATCTTCCAGACCACATTCTACCACGATGGGAAGCATGGTTGAGAGACCTGCCTAAGCTGGCAGCTCTGAAGATCCCACGAAGCTACTCACAAGACATCAACATCATACAGTATGAATTGCATAACTTCTCGGATGCGAGCCTCGACGGTTATGGTGCATGTTCATACCTTAGAGCAATAATTCAATTCAATTAAATTCAATTCAATTCAATTCAATTTTATTTATATAGCGCCAAATCATGAAACATGTCATCTCAAGGCACTTTACAAAGTCAAGTTCAATCATATTATACAGATTGGGTCAGATTATACAGATTGGTCAAAAATGTCCTATATAAGGAAACCAGTTGATTGCATCAAAGTCTCGACAAGCAGCATTCACTCCTGGAGAACCATAGAGCCACAGGAAGAGTCATCTGCATTGTACATGGCTTTGCTGCAATCCCTCATACTGAGCAAGCATGAAGCGACAGTGGGAAGAAAAACCACCCATTAACGGGAAGGAAAAACCTCCGGCAGAACCGGGCTCAGTATGAACGGTCATCTGCCTCGACCGACTGGGGTTACAGAAGACAGAGCAGAGACACAACAAGAGAGACAAAAAAGCACAGAAGCACACATTGATCCAGTAATCTGTTCTACATTAGATGGTAGTAGCGGGTGAGCCGTCTTCTCTGGATGATGTCACAGTTAACAGAACGCCAGACCAGGTGTACCTACTATGAAGAGAAAAGAGAGAGAACAGAAAGTTAAAGCAGAAATGACAACACATAACGCATAATTGAAGAACAGTAGAACTCAATAGAGTGAGAAAATTAGATCCTGATATACTCCAGTAGCCTAAGCCTATAGCAGTAAAACTATAAAGGTAGCTGAGAGTAACATGAGCCACTAGTTATAATTTTTGTCAAAAAGAAAAGTTTTAAGCCTAGTCTTAAAAGTAGACAGGGTGTCTGCCTCACGGACCAAAACTGGGAGTTGGTTCCACAGGAGAGGAGCCTGATAGCTAAAGGATCTGCCTCCCATTCTACTTTTAGAGACTCTAGGAACCACCAGCAGACCTGCAGTCTGAGAGCGAAGTGCTCTGTTAGGAACATACGGGGTAATCAGAGCTCTGATATATGATGGAGTTTGATTATTAAGGGCTTTATACGTTAGAAGAAGAATTTTAAATTCTATTCTTGATTTAACAGGAAGCCAATGAAGGGAAGCTAAAATTGGAGAAATATGATCCCTCTTGTTGATTTTCATCAGAACTCTTGCTGCAGCATTTTGAATCAGCTGAAGGCTTTGAACTGCATTTTGTGGACTTCCTGATAGTAAAGAATTACAATAGTCCAGCCTTGAAGTAACAAATGCATGGACCAGTTTTTCAGCATCGCTCCTGGACAGAATGTTTTTAATTTTGGCGATATTCCGGAGGTGAAAAAAGGAAACTCTGGAAACCTGTTTAATATGGGATTTAAATGACATGTCTTGGTCAAAAATAACACCAAGATTTTTACTTTATTACCAGGGGCCAGGTTAATGCCACCCAGATTAAGTGATTGGTTAAGAAGTTTATTTTTTGAGGACTCTGGCCCAAAGATTACAACTTCGGTCTTGTCAGAATTTAGATGCAGGAAATTTAAAGTCATCCAGCTTTTGATGTCATCAAGACATGACTGCAGTCGAAGTAATTGATTGGATTCATCAGGATTTATGGATAAATATAGCTGAGTATCATCAGCATAACAGTGGAAATTAATCCCATGCTGTCTGATAATTTTGCCTATCGGAAGCATATATATAGTAAAGAGAATTGGTCCAAGGACTGAACCCTGTGGTACTCCACAGGTGACCCTAGAGTTTGAGGAAGATTTATTATTAACATGAACAAATTGGAATCTGTCTGACAGATAAGATTTAAACCAGCCTAATGCTTTCCCCTTAATCCCTACAGTATGTTCAAGTCTTTGTAGGAGAATATTGTGATCAACTGTATCAAACGCAGCACTGAGATCTAACAGGACAAGTATAGACACAAGTCCATTATCTGAGGCCATGAGAATATCATTAGTGACCCTCACCAGAGCTGTTTCAGTGCTATGATGAGCTCTAAAGCCTGACTGAAACTCCTCAAGTAGGTCATTACTTTGTAAATGTTCACAAAGTTGATTAGCAACTACTTTCTCAAGAATTTTAGATAAGAAAAGAAGATTAGATATAGGTCTGTAATTTACTAACTCATCTTGATCAAGAGAAGGTTTCTTAAGTAAAGGTTTAATAACAGCTACTTTCAAAACCTGTGGTACATATCCATTTACTAAGGATAGATTAATCATGTCTACAATAGTGCCACTGATCAAAGGGAATATGTCCTTAAACAACATGGTTGGGATTGGGTCTAACATACAGGTAGAAGGTTTAGATGAAGCTAAAATTTTAGATAGCTCAGAAAGCTCTACTGCTTCTAAACAGTTCAAACACTGCGCAGATTCTAAAGATTCCTCCAATGCTGCCTCACTTACTGAGGACGAGGTAATCATGTTTGGGAGGATGCCAATTATTTTATTTTTAATGGCATCAATTTTATTTATGAAGAATCCCATAAAATCATTACTACTAAGAGCTAAGGGAATGGATGGATCAACAGAGCTGTGGCTCTGGGTAAGTTTGGCAACTGTACTAAAGAGAAATCTAGGATTATTTTTATTCTCTTCAATTAAATTATGAAAAATACGCTGCTCTAACTCTGCGGAGGGTCTTGTTATACAACAATAGTCTGTCCCTCCAGATTAAGTAGGATTCCTCTTGGTGTGTAGAGCGCCATTTTCTTTCCAATTTCCTAACATTGTGCTTCAAGGAACGCAGCTCTGAATTAAACCAAGGAGCCAGCTTCCTGTGAATAATCACCTTCTTTTTCAAGGGAGCTACATTGTCTAATGCAGAACGCAATGACGAAGTCATACCGTTTACAAAGACATCTATTTGTGAATTGGAAGAAACTGCAATGCTGCCATCTACAGGGCATTTCTGCAATACTGAGGATATTAAAAAGGGGACAGACTCTTTAAGTTTTGATACAGCATTATCCGATAAAAATCTACTATAATGGAACCCTCTTTTGGGGGTGGAGAACTCAGTTAGATTAAACTCAAATGTTATTAAAAAATGATCAGACAGGACAGGGTTGTGAGAGAATACTGTTAATTCTTCACAATCAATGCCATATGTCAGAACAAGGTCTAAAGTATGGAGCCGAGAGTGTGTCGGTTTATGCACATTTTGAGCAAAACCAATTGAATCTAGGATAGTTTTAAAGGCTACACTAAGGTTATCACATTCAGTGTCAACATGGATGTTAAAATCACCCACTATAATAACCTTATCAGTATTTAACACCAAATCAGATAAGAAATCTGACAACTCATCCAAAAACTGAGTGTAAGGGCCTGGTGGACGATACAAAACAACAAACAGAAGAGGTTTTATTGCTTTGCAGTTTGGATGAGGGAAACTGAGGGTTAAATGTTCAAAAGAACTGTAATTATTAGTTGGCCTGGGACTAATTAATAAATCAGACTGAAAGATAGTTGCCACTCCTCCTCCTCTTCCCACAGATCTGGGAATGTGGAAATTTGAATAACTGGAGGGGGTTGACTCATTTATACTAACGTAGTCCTCTTGTAGCCAGGTTTCTGTGAGACAAAACAAATCAATCTGATTATCAGAAATCAATTCATTAACTAACAAAGTCTTTGGAGGGAGAGACCTTATATTTAATAGACCACATTTTATTGTTTTATTTTTAGGTTCAAGGTGAACCGTATTGATTTTTATTAGGTTTTTATGATTTGTTCCTTTTAGATCAGTTTTTGATCTGTTAAGTTTTGGCCGTGGGAAAGACACCGTCTCAATAGGATAATGGGTGGGTAACAGTACAGAAGCTGCAGAGAGGTGTGTTAAACTACGGCTCTGCTTCCTGGTCTGGACCCTGGGTTGTCAGCATAACCCTAACCCTAACCCTAACCCAATAAGCAAGGAAGGACAGATAAGCTGTTCACTCGTCATGGAAAAAGCGAGAGTTACACCCATCAAACAAATGACCATCCCAAGACTCGAACTGTCGTCGGCTGTAACTTCAGTCCGAAACGTGGATGTAATTAAACAAGAACTGGAAATCAAAAATCTACTAGAATATTATTGGACGGATTCACAAGTCGTACTGGCATATATAAGCAATGACGCTAAAAGATTTCACACATTCGTTGCCAATCGGATTCAACGAATAAGACAAAGTACGAGTCCTGAAAAATGGCAACATGTCAGCTCAGCGGAAAATCCGGCAGATTACGCCTCAAGTGGTTTAAATGCTGCACAACTGAAAGAATCAAACTGGTTGAAGGGTCCAGATTTCCTTTGGAAAAAAGATCTTCCAATAAAAAAGGAAATGGTGGGAGAAGTTGAAGGGACAGATCCTGAACTCCGTACAGGTCATGCACACACCGTGCAGTCAAAACAAGTGAGCCCTGTTCTAGAGCGTCTAAAGAAGTTCTCTGATTGGTCGAGAGCTGTAAAGGCTATTGCCAGACTAAAACGATGCATAAAAGAGTTTAAAGGTGTTCAAGAAAGAACAAACAAAACAACAGATCTTGAAGAGAGAAGAGACACAGAAGTTTTCATTATCAAGCTAGTGCAAAAGGAAGCTTTTACTGAGGAAATACAGAAAATCAGATCTCAGAAGGAAAATTCTCTGCACAAGCATGACAGACTAAAGCAACTAAATGCTTTCTTGGACAAGTCCGATGTTCTCAGGGTGGGAGGAAGATTGTCCCAATCAGCCTTGCATCATCATGTCAAACATCCCGCAATTCTTACCAAGGAGTCCCACGTATCAGCTCTCCTCGTTAAACACTACCATGAACGTGTACATCATCAAGGAAGAGGCATGACCATAAATGAATTGCGTGCAAATGGCATATGGATTTTAGGATGTGGAAGTATGGTTTCTTTGCACATTTACCACTGTGTTAAATGTAGGCGATATAGAAAGACCACAAATGTCCAACAGATGGCAGAGTTACCAGAAGTAAGAACAAAAACAGCACCTCCTTTTACATATTGCGGTGTTGACTGTTTTGGCCCATTCATAGTAAAGGAAGGAAGAAAGGAAGTCAAAAGATATGGATTATTGTTCACCTGCTTATGTTCACGAGCTGTGCATATTGAAACACTTGATGACTTATCAACTGATGCTTTCATGAACGCTCTTCGGGTTCTGATTGCCATAAGAGGTCCTGTTCGACAACTAAGATGTGACCAAGGGACAAATTTTATGGGAGCCAGAAGAGAGTTTTTGGAGCTAATGAAGGATATGGACCAAGAACCACAAAGAGCTATTGGTTGTGAGTTTGTGATGAACGTTCCATCAGCTAGCCACATGGGAGGCATCTGGGAACGGCAAATTCGAACAGTACGAAGCATACTAACAGCAATGTTAGATAAATTCTCAAACAGACTTGATACAACTAGTCTAAGAACGCTCTTTTACGAGACAATGGCCATCATTAACAGCAGACCCTTAAGTGTGGAGTATCTTAATGATCCCTTGGGTCCAGAGCCTTTAACTCCCAATCACCTATTAACGATGAAGTCTTCAGTTATTCTCCCCCCTCCAGGACAGTTTTGCAGAGAGGATTTGTACTTGAACAAAAGATGGAGAAGAGTACAATTTCTAGCAAACGAGTTTTGGCAAAGATGGAAACGAGAATATCTGCTAAATCTCCAACAGCGACAGAAATGGCAGAAAGTTTCACGGAACCTCCACATTAATGACATTGTGATCCTACAAGATGATAATGCTCCAAGATGTAAATGGAAGCTAGCTCTAGTAGTAGAGACTCTAGAGAGCCCAGACGGCAAGGTTCGAAAGGCGAAACTAAAGACAAGTGAAACGACATTTGACAAAGGAAAACCACTGACAAGGTTGATATATTTAGAAAGACCTATTCATAGGGTAGTGACGTTACTTGAGACTAATACAGAGTAAAACAGACTTTAATTCTGACATTCATTGAAAAATCACATTGAAACAAATTAGTGATTTTGGTGGGAGTGTAAGTGACAGTGAAATGATTTATTTCTTGGAAAAATGTATGTTTATTTCAGATTATGTATTTTAAGTTGTTTAGTTCAAATTTTGAGGTTTATGTAAAATTATTATATTTTATTTCTTTTGAAACTATTGTTGAAAGTTATCGCGAGATTTGCGTATATAAGAAAGGTAGCGAGATTTGCATGAGAGAAGGAGCAGAAATCTGGGAAAGAGTAGCAGTCTCGTATTTCCTGTAGCTGTAAAGGTATTTGTATTTATGTTTGTAATATTTTGTAAATTTATTGGTTATGGTTTTAATTTTAGAGTGGACAAAGAAGAATTAATCTATTAAAGACCTCCGAAGTGGCAGGCGGTCACGAGGTAACTTTGTTACAGTATGTGTCACCTGACTGTATGTAAATGTATCCATTTCTAAAGCTTGTCTTTATTTTTGTAGTTTTCACGGTGTTTATTAAAGAGCCCGTTTTGAAGGAAGCCGTGCCAGTGTTGTCACTTTGGAGCAACAGATGCGATATAAATAAAACTGAATTGAATATGACAGTTTTTCTTTTTTAGAACTGACTTGAGGCCTTATTTAGTGTCAATTGTATTTAAAATGCAGTGAAAAACTAAGTGACAAAGACTTAAGAGGTTTAAATAAAACGACAATTAGGAAGCAGACAGTAAATTACACCTTTAACAAGACGTCACTTCAACAACAAGCAGAAACAATAAGATGTTAATCATCATTCTGAGGACTTTAACTAAAACAGAGTAAAGACTTATTATAATATCCACCTTCCAGCAGACGCTCTACATGAAGGTTAAATGCTCTCAGTGTTTACTTTAACTTTTGCTCAGATGGATCAGAACCTCCTAAATGTATCTGTGTTTGTCGTAGAGTTGTCCTCAGTGTGATGTTGTCCTCATGATGAGACCACAGAGCTGTGAAGAAGGTAGAAGATGAATGTGGTGATAAATCAGCAGGAAGGTGCAGAAGAAGCTTCAGTCAGAGCTGAGAGGCCATCATCAGACAAAGACTGAACACAAACTGGACCGGCAGGACTGATGTCTCCATGAAAACACAACATGATCACCAACATGAAGCAACTCTGTTCATAAAAGGAAAAACTAAATAAAAATACATCAGTGACTCATAGAGAGGAAGCTGTTAGTGTCATCGATTCAGAGTCGATGTCAGGTTCAGATGTTGTGAATCCGACCAGATGTTCTGATGGGGTTCTCCTCTAAATGCTCCTCAGGTGGAGCTGCTGCCTCTCACCATGAGAACCCAACCAGAACCTCCAACCAGCCACAGAAAGTCCTGCTGGTTCTGGGCTCTCTGCTGGCTGCTGCTCTCATCGTCCTCTACAGACTCTGTGAGTTCATCCGTATTCGTGACTTTAAACCACTTCCTGTTTGTTGATTGTCGTTTAGAAATTATGTTGGTGAATTTATATCTGTTAAATCTTTTATCAGTTCTGGTCCTGTTAGTGACTCGGGAAGCTGTCCGAACCCTGAAAGAGGAGAATGAAGGTCTGCGGAAACGTCTCCTGGGTAAGACTCTCAGTGTTTGAAAGTGTCCACAAGGTTCAGACTGAGTCTCATTCAGGGCTGCCAGCTTACTTTGTTACATTTGAATTGAATTTATTTATTTCCAAAAAAACAAATAAAGGAGGGGCAATAAATAAGGGAAGTTATTTCGTGTAATTATTCTTCATTGTGCTTAATTTCAGATAACCCAGAGATTTATGTGATTTATCTTTTGATGTTCAGAAATAAAACAAAGCTATCGACTGGGACAGAAACATTCAGGATCTTTGTCCCATTGCTGTCCCCTAATCTTGTCAAAGAGGCGTTGATGCTGTTTTTTTTTTTTTTTTTTGGGGGGGGGGGGGGGGGGGTGGTGGGGGTCCAAGAAGAAAAAAATAGTAATAATATTGTACATTGGTTGTAGATTTTGTATTGACATATGTTTTGGATAAATATATTTATACAAAAAAAAAAAGAGACGTTGATGAACTGACAGAAACAGGAAGTCAGATTATAGCTGCAGGACAGAAGACGCCTCCTGCTGTGTCCAAATCCCACAAACTGCCACAGAGATTTCTTCTTCTTCTTGATTCAGTTTTTTTGTTCTGATCTGTTTAAAGATGAGACGTGTCTGAAGTGTGAAGCAGGCTGGGAGCTACATGGAGGAAACTGTTATAAGTTCAACACCATGAAGTCCTCCTGGACTGAGAGCAGAGATACCTGCAAAGATCTGGGAGGAGACCTGGTGAAGATAGACAGCAGAGAGGAGCAGGTATGAAACTCTGCTGCAGGTTCATGTTCTCACAGATTTCATCACATCATCACGTTTCTTCATGTCAGCATAGAAACGTCTCTCAGAATCATTTTCATCAACTTCTCCTGTTCAGATGTTCCTGTTTGGAAGACTGAGCAACATTACGAAAGATGATTTAAAGGACATGTTCTGGATCGGACTGACGGGCTCAGAGGAAGAAGGCAGATGGTTGTGGGTGGATGGATCACCACTGAACTCAAGGTTTGGCTGATGAAACAATGTCTGTTTAAAGAATTTAACTTTCAGGCATTTATTTGTTGTTTTCCTTCTGCTCTTCCTCAAGCTTGACTTTTTGGGCTGATAATGAACCTGACAACCACAGTCTTGATGGTGCTGGTGAAGCCGACTGTGTGAGGATGGGGAAGAAACGAGGAGCTGACTTTCTGAAGTCCTGGTTTGATACATCCTGTAATCATCCTCTGAAAAGTATCTGTAAGAAAGCAGCAGAAACTGGACAGAGCTCATATATTTGTGGGTGAAGTTCTGTTGGTCTGGAAAACTGAGCCCAGGACCAAGAAGCTGCAGAAATGCTGGTTTTATGAAGAAAAATGTCACAAAAATTAAAAATTAACTTCCAAACATGTTGAAACAATCATAAAATGTTCCTCCTAAATAATGTTTGTCTTTTTATTTTTATATTAAGCTTATTATATATTGAACCATTTCTGTATTCAGTAAATAATTGTAGCAGCTGTAGCTTAGCAGATAAAGTGTTTCTCACAGTGAAAAGCTCAACCTGCGGGCAAAGATACAGACAAAATGTCCAGAAGCAGGCAGGTGTCAAAGTAAATCAGGGCAGAAATAAAAACTGGATAAAACATCTAAGAAGTGATGGACATGAGCTGAAAAGGTCCAACTCAAACCCTCTGAGATGATGTTCTGAACAGGTTAATTACCTAAAAGCTGCAGGTGAACAGAATCAGGAAATGAAGACACAAGAATCCAGATTTCAGATCAGACTGAGAGACATTATGGTGGACAATGAGGACAGGTTCTGGATTGGACTGACGGACTCAGAAGAAGAGGGCAGATGGCATGACAGAGGCTGTGACCATCATCAGAAAAGTATCTGTGAGAAAGCTGATCAGTGTGTGAGTGAAGCTTAGTTCAGGCTGTAAAACAGTCCAGGGTCAACAGATGCTGATTTAATGAAGATAATGCCACAAATATACATATTTACCTTCTTATGCTGTTGATATTCAGCTCTATTGTTCTTTTAAAACCAAATTAATATTTCAAGTTGTCCTCCTTGATCCACTGTGTTAATGGTATTAAACAGTGGCTCTGTGACAACTATTTGCAGGTAAACTCAGATTATACGGAAACAGTAATCATTGCCCCTGAGAGCCAAATAACTGAAAAAAGTCTTTTCTGGGTGTATTGACCTCTTCTTTAGAAACCTAAGCATAATTTTTGATTCTGTCGTGTCACTGGAGTGTAATTTCCATGGATTAATAAAAACTCTTTCAGCTAAGAAATATTTCTAAGCCTCGAACTTTGATGTCTATGGCTGAATTAGAGATTGTGATTCATGCTTTTATTTCATCATGTCTTGAAAGCCTTTTTATGTGTTTAAAAAAAGAAAGATCTTGGCCGTCTGCAGTTAGCGCAGAATGCTTCTGCAATAAAAAGACAGAAAATTACCCCAGTTTTAATCTCTTTACATTGGCTACCGGTATGTTGTAGAGCTAATTTTAACATTTTAGTCTTTACTTTTAGAGCCCTGAGTAGCCGAGCTCCATCTTATATTACTAACCTTTTACAACCATGTTCTCCGTCTCATAGTTTTAGATGTTCCAGCCAAAGATTGTTGATGGTTCCAGGAACTAATTTCAGGTAGTGCCTTTAACTTTACATTGTCTTTACTCTGTTCATTCTTTTAAGAAGTATTTGAAGACCCACTTGTTCCGACTGGCTTTTAACTAGTTTTTGAAAAGAGTCCCGCCGGCTGCCGAGAGGAAAGATCAGCCCGAGGCCTCCGAGGGTGCTGCTCCGCCTCAGCCTGAGGCTTCAGAGGGTCCCGAGTCCAGGCAGCAGGACCGAGCGCAATTTGTGGCAGTGGCAGGTCATTCTGGCAGTTCCGGTGGCAGTTCCGGGTTGCCACGGCGTATTACTGGCAGATGCCACTAGGCTGACAGTCTCCACTGGCATCTGCCACAACAGAGACAGGGTGCCAGTCTCTAGTGGCACATGTCACAAGGCTGACAGGCTGCCAGAGCACGGCTTACACCGTTTCGGGGGCTGTCAGCGCCGGTTTTCGGCTAAAAAGTTTAGTTAACCTGACTCTACCTGGATTTTTGTTTTGAAATTATGATCTCATTGTTTAATAAACTGTGTCAAACCTTTCATAAAGTCATATTTATTTGATGGAACGATGTAATTCGTCTGAAAATTAGTGGCCATTGACAGGTGCCAGTACAGGGTGTCGGTCTCTCCTCTCCTGGAACCTGACACTAGGCTGGCCCTGGCCACCTAGTGTCATTATTCATTATACTCTTATACTCTTCATCCCATGTCTTGAGGGCTTCGAGAGCTTCTGCTTGTTCTAGCTCGTCCATATCCAGAACAATAGGAAGTGTTATTCTTCCACTAAATTGTTGTTCTCTGCACCAGTCAGCTGCAGCCTGACTATCGACAATGAATGGGCTTCCCTGCAGAAAATGATAGATTAGTTACAGATTGCTAATTTAGCCTACATCAAGGGATCATATTTCCTTTTACATTTGACAAAAACAGATTACATTCAAATAGCTATGTAGTTTAACCCTTTTCTGTTAACCTTTTCTGTGTCTTCTTCTTCCTGGGCTTCCGAAAGTCTAGAAATAAATGAACAAAAAGAGGGGGGGGGGGGTGAGCCAGTACTGTATCCTTTAATGACTGCAGTATATGTAGTTGTGCACACACAATTGTTATTTACCCCTCATTTTTCTTCACGGTATTTATGAACATCATCTCTGCTTGGTATTTTGCAGCCACTGGATGACAATCTAAAAAATAATCCAAATCATGTACAGCAGTTGTACAACACTAAATCAGTCACATTTCCATGTTGAAATTTAGTTTGTTTGTTTTTTATAATGGTTACTCTTATTATCACACAATTTTAGTATTGGTTATTATTCCCTAAGACCATTTGCAGATGAAACATAATTTAACTTAAGGGCATTGCATCAGGACAAATATTTTTTTATGAGTGTCCACTGTAATATTTGTCAATTGTCTATTTAGATTTGTTTTGTTTTTAAAGTTTGTTTTGGTTATGCAGACCAGAAATCACCTGGAGGTGTTGGAAGCCATTGTAAAATTGGTAACTATTTTTACAGAAGGACTCAAGAGGGAGACATTGTTCAAGTTCAGTTGTTATTCAAGTTGTTGCTGTCACTGAAATATTACATTTTTTGTGCCAGGTTATTTTTGGTAATGTTTTCTGCTTTGTTGTGTTATTACTCCATCGTATGATCTGTTCAGTTTTCTCCATCTCAATCAAATCAGCTTTTGTTGTTTGTCTGCTGGTCATTTTGTGTTCAGTTAATGTTCAGATGAGTACATAAAGAATCAAACCCCTATGTAAAACTCAAATGTTACCCATTTCACATTATAAAATCCTTCTTTAACGCTTTCTGAACATCTCTCATCCTTGATAGTTTTTGGTACACTAAAAATACAGATGGACATATTCTTTCCAAAAAAGTTCCAAGCTTTTATACTAGTGGACAAAAATGCCTTTTTATGGCTTCGATAACATGCATATTAAACTGAAAGCCTTTGTAAAGGGGAGTCGATGACCTGGATGACTGATAATCTTCACCGGCACAGATGGACATATAAAAGTGTTTTTGTCACCAAGCCCATTTACACTTACAAACCTATGCCATTAGTAATTGCTTTTTCTTTCTCAGTTTTAGGGACTGAAGCTCACCTCAGGCAGAATCACCTCTGTGACCATGTGTTGGTCAACATCTCCACTGCCAGGGACATACAGAATGTTTTCAAGCCGTGTGATGAGAACCTCTGTCTGTAACCACAAGAGAGGCAGTTATCCTGAGTGTTGTTAATTGTAATTGACAAGACTTTTAAATTTTAGCAATTGATTGGATGCTTCTTAAAGTTTTTCTGTAACTAGGATGACAACCTACAGCATTAAGAAAATACAACAAATAATTCAAAAAGAAAGGAAGACAATACTATAGAATCTCAAACAGGACATACATCACGATTCCCTGGAGCATTCTTTAAGAATACAGCACTAACCATAGCTCATCTAGTTTTATATTTTGACATGGTTTTGAATTGAATTACATAAAGCAATGACAACGTACCATCATGTCATCAAAAGTGGTGACATGCTCACTGTATAACCTTCTAAGGGCTGGATCAAAGCCTTTGTGTTTCCACAGGTACATTCTGTTTGACAGAATGTCACCAGTCTGCAACTTCTTTTCCAGGTCCTGCAACATTTTAGATTAAGTTAAATTCACAATTTTATTTAATTTCCTGACAAATATGATTGTCTTCTATATAATAATGAATGTCATCACCTTAATCTCAGAATCTGTAAGAATATCTTCTGCTTTGATGGACTGCAGAATGTTGTCGCTGTTAAAGAAAAAAAATGTAAAACGTTGCTCAGAATTAGATGAGAGATTGAAAAAATTAACAATACTTATGACTTTATTGAAATGTACATTTTTTATTCATGTATATGCGTAATACCATGTCTATCTTTGTTTAAGAGGCAAAAAATATATTGGCATGAAAACAGGTATTTATTTACCAATTTATTTACACATTGTGTAAACAGCAGGGCGTCATTATTAGTCATTTAGCCATAGCCCAGAGTTTAACATCTGGCACTAGGATGAAAGTGCTTGAAAAATAACAAAATAAAATTTTTTTTTGTACAAGCATTATTAGTGTCATTTATTCCAAAATTGCATATTAAAATGCCCAAACAGGCTATTACACGTTCAGATTTAAAAGGATAAAATATATAATTAATTTGCGATTAATCTTGAATTAACTATCAACATTATGCGATTAATCGCAATTTAAAAAAATTATCGTTTGACAGCCCTAATATAAATACATGTCTTGTGTCCTTCACATTGTTAATTTAGTTTTTATTGTACAGACTATTAATACGTTTTCTTCTCGAAAGCGGTTAAAGTAAACTAATACCCACTCCCGAGTTCAGACACTAGATGGCGCAAAAGCAATAATCTAACCTACTGGATCTAGATATTTACCTGAGAGAGCACCTGCTAACTAACCAAGAAATTAATGAGAACGTGTGGCAGCATAAACGTTAAGAAGGCATTTAGTCATATTTAGACCCGAACAATCAACAGAGAAGGTCAAGAGTAAATGACGAGACGAACAGCCATGGTAATGTTACAGTAGAACTTTGGTGGATGATGAAGATTTGAAGGCATGCGTCACAAGACTAGAGGCAGCAGCAGCAGCAGCCGATTTCTCCACCCTCCCGACCAGGACAGGCTGGAGGCTGTCTCGAGCCAAGCATGCAGGCCATATAACCTTGTTGTTACGTTCATAAAGCACTCAAAATTACCCCCCCCCCCCCTCTCTCAGCCAAACTTTCACCCTGTACTGGCACCTGTCAATGGCCACCAATTTTCAGACGAATTACATCGTTCCATCAAATAAATATGACTTTATGAAAGGTTTGACACAGTTTATTAAATAATGAGATCATAATTTCAAAACAAAAATCCAGGTAGAGTCACGTTAACTAAACATTTTAGCCGAAAACAACCCCCGAAACGGTGTAAGCCGCGCTCTGGCAGCCTGTCAGCCTTGTGACATGTGCCACTAGAGACAGGCACCCTGTACTGGCACCTGTCAATGGCCACTAATTTTCAGACGAATTACATCGTTTTTAAAATAAGCAATATTTACGCAAATACAAAGACATACAAAATGAAACCCCTGCCCCGAAAAAGGACAAAAAAAATAAAAAAGTAAGAAAAGCGAAATATTGCCTACCGGAAGTTATTCTGTTCACGCACGCGCAAATGAGCTGATGGAACAGATTGTGCTACACTGCAAAAATGCCAGTGTTAGTTTAACACCTACAGTGTTAACTTTAACACCAAAAAAGTGCGTATATGTGTCCACACTAGCTAGTGTTAAAATAACATTTGTTAAAGTGTTATTAGACTAACACCCAATTTGTGTTAAATTTACACCAGCCATTGTTGATTATCCAACACTGCTGGGTGTGGTATTAACATTGCAATAGTGTTTGTGTTAAAATATAATGTTAAAATTAACACTAGTGTGATGTCAATACCAAAACCAAATATGTTTTCTTTTAAATGGTAAAGAATGGACTACTAAGCATATCAATACCAAATATAATGGGAAAACCCTAATTATTCCAAACAATGCTCATAAATTCAAAGTTTAACCTTTTTATTAAACAGTTCTCTTTCAAAGACCTCAAACAATGCACAGCTCATATAAAACAGCAGCGGGGCACAATATACGTTTTCATAACGTATATAAGGCTGATAAATAATATATCAGGTCCGACACACAAATAACAGCAAACGCATCCTCCACAATGTCTATTTTGAAAGCACTCAGGTGCTCATCAAAAAACTCTGTAGTGACTTTAGCAGTGAAAAGAAATGCTTCATCGTTGTTGACAATGATGTTGACAATTTTTTGAAAAACAGGCATTTCATTTTCAGTACTTGTGCAGACAAACATTCCAATGTGGTATTGTGTTCCAAAGTTTTTTTTACCCATGAAGTCGTGGACACACACTGCACATGCGGACACACGCGGGCGACTGTGGCTTGATGGGTTGAGTAGTCGTCTGGCAACCAGAAGGTTGTGGGTTCGATTCCAGCTTCCCCTTGCCACATGTCGATGTGCCCTTGGGCAAGGCACTTAACCCCAAGTTGCCTACCGAGCTGCGTCTCGGTGTATAAATGTGTGAGCGTTAGTGAGAGCGACTGGGTGAATGTGGCTATAGTGTACAGCGCTTTGGGTGGTCAGCATGACCGGAAAAGCACTATATAAGTTCAGTCCGTTTACCATTTACATTCAATCTGGGACAAGACCTTAAAACCTCCGTGCAATTTAGTTCATTTGTTGGATAATCTTTAAGAGGGCCAAACTGAAACCTTTGAAAGTAAAACTTCTCCCAATGAAAAGCCAGCTGCCTTTGGTGCTTTTTCACCAAGGTTTTAGTTATGTTCTTAAAGTTCTTCACAGATGTCTTAAAAAAAATTGTGTTTCCCTTCAAATCTCATACACCACACATGGATGAGTGGTCCTATTTTTCTGATACATCTCGGATAATGAATCATTAGGTGATGTTTTGGAATCAGCTCCTTATCTGTAAATACAGATTTGAAGAGTTTATGATGGTCAGAAATCAGATGCTTTAAAAAATAAGTCATACCATCTGTGATTACTGGTGAGCACACAATATTGACAATTTGAATCAAAAGAAGCATTACTCTCCAGTAACTGTTGTCCCTGTCCATTAGATCTCCAAACATCAAAGGTGTGTTGCGTAAGAGACACCATGACTGGGTAGCATTGAGGCCAAGGTCATTGCCACCATCGATTCTGATTGCACTAGGTCTGTTGTTTCTCTCAAGGTATCCATGGTTAAAGCTCTGTATCCTTTCTGAAAGGGTATTTAAATCTATAGTCCTAACCATGTACTGAAAAAGAAGCTGAAGTTCATATTGCACAACACCTTCTAAAAGGTCATGCATAATATCAACTGCATAGTTGTTTGAACAATGAAAATACTGCAGTGCAATAAGAGGACACTCTTTTTACACCAAAAGAGTGGATTAGGGTGGGATTTTGTGTCATGTTGCAATGTTCAGAATAGAGCTCTTTTGTGTGAAAAATCATGGTTGGGTCATCCTCACTGAATACTGACTGTAACTTTGTTTTATCAGTTAAACAAAATCGACAACAATAGGTTGCACTGACTGATTCCACCATGCCAAAAAGTCCATGTAATGCCAAATTATCACCAGTAACTTGAACAGTTGAACCCTTCAATGGTGTGTCAGAAAATGGCACCTTAATACCTTCTGTATCGAGACATTTTAAATCATTAAGAAGCAGCTGCAAGACTGGACCAAAATCATACTTCTTTAAGTCCTCAACATGGAATAGAGACACCAGATAAATGTTCATCAAAACTGAATTGAGCTTAGCTGGCAAATTTCTTAAAATAAAGTAAATGCAGCCAAGTTTGTTTGAACCCCTTTTGGGTCCCAAATGATTTGCTGTCTCAAAATCATCGTAATACAGCTGTATTTGGAGTGCATGTTTTTTGCTGTGAAAATACCGAATGACTTCTGAAATAGGAACCATCATTGATGTCTCTATATATGAAAAAGTTAGATATTTATGCCATCCATTTTCTTGTGATCGCACAATTCCTAAACATTTATACCATTGTTATTTCCCCAAAACCAGCCGAGCTCTATTTTGTCAGCAAATTTAACCAGAAACCCCAAAATAAAAGTTTTGAACAACAGTCTGATTTATAGTAAGTGAAGCAAAACATTGTCATATTAAAACCTTACCTTCATGAACTTGACTACACGGTCAGCTGCCACAGGTGAACTGATTTTACCCCGTCTCTTCCCCTTTGCAGTTGGAGGCAAGAGATGAACCAGCAGGAGAATGGCTGCAAAGTCTCTGTCCCATTCTAAGCAAATAACACACATCACCTTTACAATCAGGGCCTGAAAAATGCATGTACAGAGAAAACTGTTGAGAATGTTTATACATTAACACCTACCCTATTCACTTGATTCCTCCTGAGCGGACAGAAGGTCATCCAGATGAGAACTCTGTCGAAGGTTTTTGCTGACAGTGATGACCCTCGGTTTGTAGAATGTAGGCCGTCTTGCAATGAACTTTGCAGAGATGTCTTCCCCAAAGAGCCTAATGAAGTCCTGCTCAATCTTATACAGAAAAAGAAAAACTCCATCAAAATGCAATTCAACACAAATAATTAGTTAATAAAGTATCTGTGTTTCTTACTAAGCCTGGTGCATCCAAGAATCTTGGGAAGTGATCCAAGATCATTGATGACTGCTCCAGATCATGCAGCAGTTTCTGTCTATGTTGAAATGTTGCCTTCATTTTCTCCTTGATGATTTCTGGGTTTGACGAATGCTTCATTATAGAAATCGCTTCTTTGCATTCATCCCCAAACAGCTGTTCAGATGTTTCTGTCTGCGTCAGAGTTTGCGGACCACCCTGATGAGCAGACTCAGAGGTTCTCCTGAAGTTGCTTGCAGTGTTCCGCTGTAGTTTTCAATTGATAGGCCAGGTACCCCTGTCCACTTTGAGGATCATAGTAATGCTCCTATCACAAAACATAATAGACAAGACAAATTGTCTACTGCATTCCATTCAACAGGATCTTCACAGTAGGGCTACAAGTCATTGTCAAAAGAAGTTGTGTGTAAACAATATAGTGGTGGTTGGTAAAGCAGTCTGATCAGCTGAAATCTCAAACTATAGTGATTAAAACTGATGGCTGATATTATAACCGTTTAATTTTTGAAACCATTTATTTCTCATCAGTAATGGGGGTTGGAAATATAAAAGGAAATAATTAAAATCTGCATACATAAAGAAAACAAAGTATTGTACTTGATGAATAATGAAAAAAATGTAAACAATTCATCCATCCATCCATTTTCTGACACGCGAGGGATGCTGGTGTCTATTTCCAGCTGTAAAGGGGCGAGAGGCGAGGTTCGCCCGATTTATTGGGCGAGTCGACTAGGACTTTACAGTTCTACACACCAAGACATACAAATGTGCCACACCCAAATAGGAGAATCTTCAAGTTTCCTGCTATAATACTATATATATATATATATATATATATACATATACATATATATATATATATATATATATATATATATATATTAGGGCTGTCGATCGATTAAAAAAATTAATCTAATTAATTACATACTCTGTAATTAATTAATCTAAATTAATCGCATATAATTTTTGCTGTGAAAGTATTTTAAATATTTAAATTCAAATGATTCAATGAATAATCAGCATTCTTTTAACAAAGTAAAAAAAAATTCATAAAAAAGGCCTATTCATAAAATATACATCCAAATATTTCCATCTTACATGCTACTTTTACTGAAACATCACGGAGAGAGGGCTTAGTTTTAAAATTGAGCTGTCATTAGAGCAAATTCATAAACACTTGTTTTCAACAGCAGACAAACTGAACTAAACAGACGCCAATGTCAAACTGAACTCACGTCAACAGGAGACATTAACTGAAATAATAATAAAAAAGATAACCTGAATTTAACAGACGTCAACATATTCCATATTCCAATCTACTTTTTAGGCTAATTATACACAATTTAGACCTAGTGCCATTTTAACAAATAAGCATTTTATTAGTTGTTATCTCTTATCTGATGTATTTCTGATGTTTGGCACTTTGTTTTACCTTGTGTTAAAGTGCTCTTTAAATAATGATGACATTCGATGATTATGATCAGAATAAACATTTCCATCACCTCCCAGAAGCTGGAAAGAAATGAGACAAAAACATTTTGTCTCCTTTTCACACCTCACTTAATAACTCTAATATTTTTGTCTAAATACTTTAGCCTAAATATTTTTAGGCTAAAATATTACACTTTTTATTTGTTTTTCTTCAATCCCTCGGTGATGTTTAGTAATTTCTGCCAAAGGCTGCAGCATTTTGATTTAATTCATCTGAATGCAGTATTTGTAAGCCATACTCTGTTTGGATGAAAAAAAAAACAGTCTGTGATTGACTTTAACAGCCGAGAGAGCGCACAGCTGGTGTTGAGCAGCTGTGCGCGAGCAAAGTAGCGCGTGAGCAGAGATGGAGCTCTATGGGGTGCCCCCAGAGACATAAATCAAAATTAACTTCCATATACACATGTTAAATTAAACTCTTCCATATAATATAGTGAAAACCGTGCATAAACACTAGTGAAAAGCGCTCACATACACTAGTGAAAACATTTACCTCTTATATAACCTACTGAAAACCTTGCTAAACACTAGTGAAAAGCTCTCACATGAACTAGTGAAAACATTTACCTCTTATATAACCTTACTCAAATGTTGTCATACAAAGTAGTGAGAACTGTTCATATAAACTGGTGAAAAGCTTTACCTTTCATATACACTACTGAAAAGCTTTCATATACACTGTAAGTGACAGTGAAATGATTTATTTCTTGGAAAAATGTATGTTTATTTCAGATTATGTATTTTAAGTTGTTTAGTTCAAATTTTAAGGTTTATGTAAAATTATTGTATTTTATTTCTTTTGAAACCATTTGTTGAAAGTTATCGCGAGATTTGCGTTTATAAGAAAGGTAGCGAGATTTGCATGAGAGAAGGAGCAGAAATCTGGGAAAGAGTAGCAGTCTCGTATTTCCTGTAGCTGTAAAGGTATTTGTATTTATGTTTGTAATATTTTGTAAATTTATTGGTTATGGTGTTTTAATTACTTAATATTTAATTTAGAGTGGACAAAGAAGAATTAATCTATTAAAGACCTCCGAAGTGGCAGGCGGTCACGAGGTAACTTTGTTACAGTATGTGTCACCTGACTGTCTGTAAATGTATCCATTTCTAAAGCTTGTCTTTATTTTTGTAGTTTTCACGGCGTTTATTAAAGAGCCCGTTTTGAAGGAAGCCGTGCCAGTGTTGTCACTTTGGAGCAACAGTGAAAACTCCTCCAGCCAGCGCCGGTTACAAACCGTTAAGACGACAGCAGCCGCAGTGAGTGACAGTGTAACTCGCCCAGCCAACGCCGGTTAGGACCGTTAAAGAGGACGGCCGCTGCAGTGAGTGACGGTGCCGTGGTGTAACACAAGAGGGCGCCATTTGTCAAGCTCACCGTTTTCAAGAAACCAAGCGCAGCAGCAACAACCTTGTACATCAGAAGTTCGGTGGAAATGAATTAAGGACAGTGTTAAAAGTAGAATAAGAGTGGATTAGGTGAAGTTTAAAGCCACATAAGTTTCTACAACACATTTGTCAAAAGGTTACTTATTCTCTACTGAACTTCAAAGTGATGTGTTGTTGTTAAGGAAAGAGTGTTGTGTATGTATCTTGAGGTCAAACTAAGTGGGAAGTTAACAAATTTCTTTAAGTTGAAATACATCTGTATTAAGAGTGAATCTCATTACAGCTACAGTATAAAGTAATATTCAAGTCACATAAGTTAGAAATTTGAAGGAGTATTTTGCAATTTAAAAAGAGCATTTAGTGACGTTTAACCAGACTTATAAAATGACTGACAAAGATCATAAAGAACTCTATGCTCTATCAAGTACTGAAGTGGAGGAAAATGATTCTGAGCAAATCTCAGAACCACAGACTGTTCGAAGAAGTGAAAGAGTTAGAACGTTAACCGAAAAGGGTAAAGAGCTTCAAGAGGAGAAACTTAAAATGCTTCAACACAGATATGCAGTCGGTTTTGAAAAATGGAGATATGAAGCAAGACTGAGCAAAGTCATATTAAGAAAAGAAGCTTCAGACAGTGAATTAAAGGAGCTGATTAACAATGTAAACGTCACCTGCATATATATGCAAACCATTTATGAAGAAATACGGCAAATACACACTCCTGGTGCAGACGCAAGGCGCAAAGTAGATGCATGTACATCACTTTCTGCATTTATTGTCAGAAGAGCTGAGAAACAACTGCAAGGAGACTCTGCAGAAGACGAAGAAGAGCCGTGGCCAGATTTTGGGTCATGCTTAGGATCTGAAAGTATGACATCAAGGTCAAAATCCAGAAGCTTTAAAGGTAGTTCAGGTAGTTCACAAACAACCAAGAGATTTGAAGCAGAGGCGGAGACAGCTGCATCTCAAGAAATATTAGCAGTTATGGAAGAGCAAGAAAAGGAAACGATTGAGTTACAAAAATTAGAACGCGAGAATTTGGAAAGGCAGCAAGCAATGGAAGAGCAGCGAAGAAAGATTAAACGCTTGGAAGAAGTTAAAAAATTCAATGCCGCAAAGGCACGAGTAAAGGTTTATGATGAAGCTGAAAGTATTTCTGAAAGTCAGAGTTCATCACAGAGCATTAAAGCAGAAAGTGAAATCCAAGCAATCCCTGTCACAGCGCACAGTTCTTCTCCAGCTCTAAATATTACCCATTTCCATAATGCTAAAATTGTTGAATCTATGCCACATAATCCTACAGTAATAAACCAAGCCCAACAAAGTCCTGCTGAACAACCTAAGGCCACCATAAGCCAAACACTTAATGCATCAAGTCCACCATTCATCCCTCAAGCCACACAGGTTTCCTCTGCTGCAGCTCAACAACAGTCAAATTATGAGCTAGTTGGCATACTAGCAGAAGCAATAAGCGCTAATCGTCTTCCAACTCCAGAACCTGCATTGTTCACTGGTGACCCCTTAAAGTTCAAAGATTGGCAGTTGTCCTTTGAAACCCTGATAGAAAGGAAAAACATTCCAAAGAATGAGAGACTCTATTATCTCAGAAAATATCTTGGTGGACCCGCGAAGAAAGCAGTTGAAGGTTTTCTTCTAGTGGGGACAGATGAAGCATATGACTCAGCTTGGAAAGTGCTGGAAAAACGTTTTGGAGATCTATTCACCATAGGAAAATGCTTCAGAGACAAGCTTCACAGTTGGCCTAAAATAAACTCCAAGGATGGAAGTGAGTTGAGAGAATTTGCTGACTTCCTGAAGAATTGTGAAGCTGCAATGTTACACATAAGGTAACTGGAGATTCTCAATGATTGTATGGAAATCCAGAAACTCTTGCTAAAACTTCCAGATTGGTTGACCACAAGATGGAACCGGACAGCCATGAAAATAAGAAGGGCTAGTGATGGAGAATATCCATCTTTTCATGTGTTTGCTGATTTTGTATCCACTGAAGCAGACTTAGCATGCGATCCTATAGCATCAGTGCAAGTTCTTAGAAGTTTGGAAATAAGTAAACCCAAACAATTACGCAACCAAGTCATCCAAGCTAAAACGCTAACAACAAACTCAAACAACACAAATACTGTGACCTGTCCTTTCTGCAAAAGAAATGGTCACATCCTTGATAAATGTTTCAAATTCACAGAAACCCCACTCCAAGACCGTATCAAGTTTGCACAAGCAGAAAGGCTGTGTTTTGGATGTTTAGAGAGAGGACATCATTCCAAGAAGTGTGACAAAAAGAGCACATGCGAAAAATGTCAAAGGAGACATCCAACATGTCTGCACAATGACGCGTTCATTGAGCGTAACAGGGTAATACCTGCAGTGAGTGAAAAGTCTCCAGACAACGACGAAGCTGACGCTGAAGAAGGAGACAAACCATCGGTGGCGATCTCTAACAGGGTAACTCAAGCAACTTCAAGCACGTTGACATCCTCTATTCTACCTGTATGGGTTTCATCAAAGAACGACCCAGACAGAGAGGTTTTAGTTTATGCACTACTTGATCAGTGTTGTATAGTAACAAAGTATAAATACTTCACTACTGTACTTAAGTAAATTTTGGAGTACTTTATACTTTCCTCGAGTATAAAATGTTTTGATAACTTTCACTTTTACTTCACTATATTTTCAAACTTAATTGCATACTTTTACTCTGATACATTTTCAATGTTTGGTTTAGTTACTCTTTACAAAAAAAAAGAGAGAGAGAGAGAGAGAGAGAGAGAGAGAGAGAGAGAGGGAGAAATGCAATTTGTATATCACTGACCTTACTTGAAGAAGAAAAACTGAAAGCTTACAAAAAGGTTGTATTTTCTGTCTAAACTTGGTCTAAATGTCTCCTGCACTTGGTTGTATATGTTATTTTAAGTGAATTTGACCTTCAAAGTTTACCAAAATGTAAAAAATGTCATTCAAATTGCATTTGCTTTGTTTTACTTTTTACTTATACTTTTGATTACCTTACTTGAGTACATCTATTTTTACAGTAATTTTCATACTTAAGTACAAGACATTTCAGATACTTTAAGACTTTAACTCAAGTAACATTTCAGTCAGTGACTTGGACTTTTACCAAAGTCATATTTTGGAGAGGTACCTATACTTTTACTTGACTCTGAGATTTCAGTACTTTATACAACACTGTACTTGATTCACAAAGTGATACATCCTTCATCTTGGATGAAGTAGCCCAAGGTCTTGACACAAATAAAAGTAAAGTCAATCTGTGCTTGTCAACTATGTCCACCAAGTCAACAGTTATACCATGTGACAAGCTGGTAAACCTTCAAGTTAGAGGATATAAAGATGAAAAAAGAATTACACTGCCACCAGTATATACAAGAGAGTTTATCCCTGTCAACAGATCACATATCCTAACCTCTGAAACCGCCTTAAAGTGGCCTCATCTGGAAAAGCTGGCAGATAAGCTACCTCCACTGCTCGAATGCGAAGTTGGTCTACTTATCGGCTATAATTGTCAACAAGCCCTCCTACCACGCAAAGTTCTTGCAGGCAAAGAGAACCAACCTTACGCACAGTTAACTGATCTTGGCTGGAGCATAGTTGGTTGCTCATCTCAATCTCAAAATCACAACGATGTCATCGGTACAAGTCACAGAATAATTGTTCGTGAAGTATTCCCTGTTTCACAACCAGCAGTTGAACTCAAGAAACAAGTACATTTTGTATGCAGAACTCAAGTAAAGGAAGCCAGTCCAACTGATGTGATTAAGGCTTTGGAATCCGATTTTTCTGAACATGCAACAGATGACAATCCAGTTTCACAGGAAGACATTTTGTTCATGTCAAAGGTGACCAAAGGTATAAAACAGAAGAACGATGGTCATTACGAACTCCCGTTACCATTCAAAACAGACAATCCGAATCTCCCAAACAACAAGCAAAGTGCTGAACACAGATTGTCTTCATTGGAACGTCGACTAAGAAGGGATGAGAAATACTATAAAGATTATTTCAAGTTCATGAACGATATTATAACTCGCGGAGATGCAGAAAAGGTGCCAGAACATGAGCTGAACAACAAGACAGCATGGTACATCCCGCATCACGGGGTTTACCACCCCCACAAACCAGAGAAAATACGTGTGGTTTTTGACTGTTCTGCACACTTCCAAGGAACATCTCTCAACGATCATCTATTGACTGGACCGGATCTCACCAACACATTGGTTGGAGTGTTATGCCGATTTAGAAAGGGCCTCGTCGCCATTATGTGTGATGTGGAAAGAATGTTCCACCAATTCCATGTCATTAAGGAACATCAAGATTATTTAAGATTTCTTTGGTGGGACAAAGGCAATTTAAACTCCGAACCTTCAGTTTACAGGATGAAAGTACATCTTTTTGGAGCAGCATCATCTCCTGGATGTTGTAATTTTGGACTCAAACACATTGCATTACAGGGTAGAAACAAGTTCAGCAAAGAGACTGTTGAATTCATCCAAAGAGGTTTTTACGTTGACGATGGACTTACTAGTGTAACATCAACAGCCAAAGCTATACAGCTGGTCAAAGAGTCAAGGGAACTTTGCAAAACAGGAAACGTACATCTGCATAAGTTTGTGTCAAACAATAAAGAGGTGCTTGCAACAATTCCCCAGGAAGAACAAGCTCAGTCCAAAGATCAGAACATGGCTTTTGGAGAACTCCACATTGAATGTGCACTTGGAGTACAATGGTGCGTAGAAGCAGACCAATTCCAGTTCAGAGTTCAAGTTAAAGAAAACCCATTGACCAGAAGAGGGGTACTTTCGACTGTTGCTTCCATCTATGACCCTCTTGGGTTCGTCGCCCCTTTCACATTGATTGGAAAGCAAATACTCCAAACATTATGCAAAGACAAGGTCAACTGGGATGATGATCTTCCAGACCACATTCTACCACGATGGGAAGCATGGTTGAGAGACCTGCCTAAGCTGGCAGCTCTGAAGATCCCACGAAGCTACTCACAAGACATCAACATCATACAGTATGAATTGCATAACTTCTCGGATGCGAGCCTCGACGGTTATGGTGCATGTTCATACCTTAGAGCAATAAGCAAGGAAGGACAGATAAGCTGTTCACTCGTCATGGGAAAAGCGAGAGTTACACCCATCAAACAAATGACCATCCCAAGACTCGAACTGTCGTCGGCTGTAACTTCAGTCCGAAACGCGGATGTAATTAAACAAGAACTGGAAATCAAAAATCTACTAGAATATTATTGGACGGATTCACAAGTCGTACTGGCATATATAAGCAATGACGCTAAAAGATTTCACACATTCGTTGCCAATCGGATTCAACGAATAAGACAAAGTACGAGTCCTGAAAAATGGCAGCATGTCAGCTCAGCGGAAAATCCGGCAGATTACGCCTCAAGTGGTTTAAATGCTGCACAACTGAAAGAATCAAACTGGTTGAAGGGTCCAGATTTCCTTTGGAAAAAAGATCTTCCAATAAAAAAGGAAATGGTGGGAGAAGTTGAAGGGACAGATCCTGAACTCCGTACAGGTCATGCACACACCGTGCAGTCAAAACAAGTGAGCCCTGTTCTAGAGCGTCTAAAGAAGTTCTCTGATTGGTCGAGAGCTGTAAAGGCTATTGCCAGACTCAAACGATGCATAAAAGAGTTTAAAGGTGTTCAAGAAAGAACAAACAAAACAACAGATCTTGAAGAGAGAAGAGACACAGAAGTTTTCATTATCAAGCTAGTGCAAAAGGAAGCTTTTACTGAGGAAATACAGAAAATCAGATCTCAGAAGGAAAATTCTCTGCACAAGCATGACAGACTAAAGCAACTAAATGCTTTCTTGGACAAGTCCGATGTTCTCAGGGTGGGAGGAAGATTGTCCCAATCAGCCTTGCATCATCATGTCAAACATCCCGCAATTCTTACCAAGGAGTCCCACGTATCAGCTCTCCTCGTTAAACACTACCATGAACGTGTACATCATCAAGGAAGAGGCATGACCATAAATGAATTGCGTGCAAATGGCATATGGATTTTAGGATGTGGAAGTATGGTTTCTTTGCACATTTACCACTGTGTTAAATGTAGGCGATATAGAAAGACCACAAATGTCCAACAGATGGCAGAGTTACCAGAAGTAAGAACAAAAACAGCACCTCCTTTTACATATTGCGGTGTTGACTGTTTTGGCCCATTCATAGTAAAGGAAGGAAGAAAGGAAGTTAAAAGATATGGATTATTGTTCACCTGCTTATGTTCACGAGCTGTGCATATTGAAACACTTGATGACTTATCAACTGATGCTTTCATGAACGCTCTTCGGGTTCTGATTGCCATAAGAGGTCCTGTTCGACAACTAAGATGTGACCAAGGGACAAATTTTATGGGAGCCAGAAGAGAGTTTTTGGAGCTAATGAAGGATATGGACCAAGAACCACAAAGAGCTATTGGTTGTGAGTTTGTGATGAACGTTCCATCAGCTAGCCACATGGGAGGCATCTGGGAACGGCAAATTCGAACAGTACGAAGCATACTAACAGCAATGTTAGATAAATTCTCAAACAGACTTGATACAACTAGTCTAAGAACGCTCTTTTACGAGACAATGGCCATCATTAACAGCAGACCCTTAAGTGTGGAGTATCTTAATGATCCCTTGGGTCCAGAGCCTTTAACTCCCAATCACCTATTAACGATGAAGTCTTCAGTTATTCTCCCCCCTCCAGGACAGTTTTGCAGAGAGGATTTGTACTTGAACAAAAGATGGAGAAGAGTACAATTTCTAGCAAACGAGTTTTGGCAAAGATGGAAACGAGAATATCTGCTAAATCTCCAACAGCGACAGAAATGGCAGAAAGTTTCACGGAACCTCCACATTAATGACATTGTGATCCTACAAGATGATAATGCTCCAAGATGTAAATGGAAGCTAGCTCTAGTAGTAGAGACTCTAGAGAGCCCAGACGGCAAGGTTCGAAAGGCGAAACTAAAGACAAGTGAAACGACATTTGACAAAGGAAAACCACTGACAAGGTTGATATATTTAGAAAGACCTATTCATAGGGTAGTGACGTTACTTGAGACTAATACAGAGTAAAACAGACTTTAATTCTGACATTCATTGAAAAATCACATTGAAACAAATTAGTGATTTTGGTGGGAGTGTAAGTGACAGTGAAATGATTTATTTCTTGGAAAAATGTATGTTTATTTCAGATTATGTATTTTAAGTTGTTTAGTTCAAATTTTGAGGTTTATGTAAAATTATTGTATTTTATTTCTTTTGAAACTATTGTTGAAAGTTATCGCGAGATTTGCGTATATAAGAAAGGTAGCGAGATTTGCATGAGAGAAGGAGCAGAAATCTGGGAAAGAGTAGCAGTCTCGTATTTCCTGTAGCTGTAAAGGTATTTGTATTTATGTTTGTAATATTTTGTAAATTTATTGGTTATGGTGTTTTAATTACTTAATATTTAATTTAGAGTGGACAAAGAAGAATTAATCTATTAAAGACCTCCGAAGTGGCAGGCGGTCACGAGGTAACTTTGTTACAGTATGTGTCACCTGACTGTATGTAAATGTATCCATTTCTAAAGCTTGTCTTTATTTTTGTAGTTTTCACGGCGTTTATTAAAGAGCCCGTTTTGAAGGAAGCCGTGCCAGTGTTGTCACTTTGGAGCAACAGATGCGATATAAATAAAACTGAATTGAATATGACAGTTTTTCTTTTTTAGAACTGACTTGAGGCCTTATTTAGTGTCAATTGTATTTAAAATGCAGTGAAAAACTAAGTGACAAAGACTTAAGAGGTTTAAATAAAACGACAATTAGGAAGCAGACAGTAAATTACACCTTTAACAAGACGTCACTTCAACAACAAGCAGAAACAATAAGATGTTAATCATCATTCTGAGGACTTTAACTAAAACAGAGTAAAGACTTATTATAATATCCACCTTCCAGCAGACGCTCTACATGAGGGTTAAATGCTTTCAGTGTTTACTTTAACTTCTGCTCAGATGGATCAGAACCTCCTAAATGTATCTGTCTTTGTCGTAGAGTTGTCCTCAGTGTGACGTTGTCCTCATGATGAGACCACAGAGCTGTGAAGAAGGTAAGAAGATGAATGTGGTGGTAAATCAGCAGGAAGGTGCAGAAGAAGCTTCAGTCAGAGCTGAGAGGCCATCATCAGACAAAGACTGAACACAAACTGGACCGGCAGGACTGATATCTCCATGAAAACACAACATGATCACCAACATGAAGCAACTCTGTTCATAAAAGGAAAAACTAAATAAAAATACATCAGTGACTCATAGAGAGGAAGCTGTTAGTGTCATCGATTCAGAGTCGATGTCAGGTTCAGATGTTGTGAATGTGACCAGATGTTCTGATGGGGTTCTTCACTGGAGCTGCTGCCTCTCACCATGAGAACCCAACCAGAACCTCCAACCAGCCACAGAAAGTCCTGCTGGTTCTGGGCTCTCTGCTGGCTGCTGCTCTCATCGTCCTCTACAGACTCTGTGAGTTCATCCGTATTCGTGGCTTTAAACCACTTCCTGTTTGTCGTTTAGAAATGATGTTGGTGAATTTATATCTGTTAAATCTTTTATCAGTTCTAGTCCTGTTAGTGACTCGGGAAGCTGTCCGAACCCTGAAAGAGGATAATGAAGGTCTGAGGAAACGTCTCCTGGGTGAGACTCTCAGTGTTTGAAAGTGTCCACAAGGTTCAGACTGAGTCTCATTCAGGGCTAGCTTACTTTGTTACATTTAAATTGAATTTACTTGTTTCCAAAAAAACAAAGAAAGGAGGTGCAATAAATAAGGGAAGTTATTTCGTGTAATTATTCTTCATTGTGCTTAATTTCAGATAACCCAGAGATTTATGTGATTTATCTTTTGATGTTCAGAAATAAAACCAACCAATTGACTGGGACAGAAACATTCAGGATCTTTGTCCCATTGCTGTCCCCTAATCTTGTCAAAGAGGCGTTGATGCTGTTTTGTTTTGTTTTTTTTTGGGGGGGGGGGGTCCAAGAAGAAAAAAATAGTAATAATATTGTACATTGGTTGTAGATTTTGTATGGACATATGTTTTGAATAAATATATTTATACAAAAAAAAAAAAGAGACGTTGATGAACTGACAGAAACAGGAAGTCAGATTGTAGCTGCAGGACAGAAGACGCCTCCTGCTGTGTCCAAATCCCACAAACTGCCACAGAGATTTCTTCTTCTTCTTGATTCAGTTTTTTTGTTCTGATCTGTTTAAAGATGAGACGTGTCTGAAGTGTGAAGCAGGCTGGGAGCTACATGGAGGGACCTGTTATAAGTTCAACACCATGAAGTCCTCCTGGACTGAGAGCAGAGATACCTGCAAAGATCTGGGAGGAGACCTGGTGAAGATAGACAGCAGAGAGGAGCAGGTATGAAACTCTGCTGCAGGTTCATGTTCTCACAGATTTCATCACATCATCACGTTTCTTCATCTCAGCACAGAAACGTCTCTCAGAATCATTTTCATCAACTTCTCCTGTTTAGATGTTCCTGTTTGGAAGACTGAGCAACATTACGAAGGATGATTTAAAGGACATGTTCTGGATCGGACTGACGGACTCAGAGGAAGAAGGCAGATGGTTGTGGGCGGACGGGTCACCACTGAATGAAAGGTTTGGCTGATGAAACAATGTCTGTTTAAAGAATTTAACTTTCAGGCATTTATTTGTTGTTTTCCTTCTGCTCTTCCTCAAGCTTGACTTTTTGGGCTGATTATCAGCCTGACAACCAGAGTCTTGATGGTGCTGCTGAAGCCGACTGTGTGAGGATGGGGAAGATAGGAGGAGCTGACTTTCTGAAGTCCTGGTTTGATATATCCTGTAATTATCCTCAGAAACATATCTGTGAGAAAGCAGCAGAAACTGGACAGAGCTCATATGTTTGTGGGTGAAGTTCTGTTGGTCTGGAAAACTGAGCCCAGGATCAAGAAGCTGCAGAAAAGCTGGTCTTGTGAAGAAAAATGTCACAAAAATTAAAAATTAACTTCCAAACATGTTGAAACAATCATAAAATGTTCCTCCTAAATAATGTTTGTGTTTTTATTTTTATATTAAGCTTATTATATATTGAACCCTTTCTGTATTCAGTAAATAATTGTAGCAGCTGTAGCTCAGCAGATAAAGTGTTTCTTACAGTGAAAAGCTCAACCTGAGGACAAAACAGAGACAAAATGTCCAGAAGCAGGCAGGTGTCAAAGTAAATCAGGGCAGAAATAAACACTGGATAAAACATCTAAGAAGTGATGGACATGAGCTGAAAAGGTCCAACTCAAACCCTCTGAGATGATGTTCTGAACGGGTTAATTACCTAAAAGCTGCAGGTGAACAGAATCAGGAAATAAAGATACAAGAATCCAGATTTCAGATCAGACTGAGAGACATTATGGTGGACAATGAGGACAGGTTCTGGATTGGACTGACGGACTCGGAAGAAGAGGGCAGATGGCATAACAGAGGCTGTGACCATCATCAGAAAAGTATCTGTGAGAAAGCTGATCAGTGTGTGAGTGAAGCTTAGTTCAGGCTGTAAAACAGTCCAGGGTCAACAGATGCTGATTTAATGAAGATAATGCCACAAACATATACATTTTCCTTGATACCTGTGTTAATGGTATTAAACAGTGGCTCTGTGACAACTATTTGCAGGTAAACTCAGATTATACGGAAACAGTAATCTTTGCCCCTGAGAGCCAAATAAATGAAAAAAGTCTTTTCTGGGTGTATTGACCTCCTCTTTAGAAACCTAAACATCATTTTTGATTCTGTCGTGTCACTGGAGTGTCATTTCCATGGATTAATAAAAACTCTTTCAGCTAAGAAATATTTCTAAGCTTCGAACTTTGATGTCTATGGCTGAATTAGAGATTTTGATTCATGCTTTTATTTCATCTTGTCTTGACAGCCTTTTTTATGTGTTTAAAAAAAGAAAGATCTTGGCCGTCTGCAGTTAGTGCAGAATGCTTCTGCAATAAAAAGACAGAAAATGACCCCAGTTTTAATCTCTTTACATTGGTGAGACGGTGTTCCACGGTCTGACTTTGTGAGTGCCATGTGCTGCGTGTAGCGCTCCACTGATTGATGGGTGGAGCAGACGTATTTATAGCTGGGCAGGTTGTTACTACTGCTGGACGTCAGCTGTTTGTGTGGCTGTTTTTGGGATCTACTAATCTGAGATCCTTAGTGCCTTTTTCAACCAATTTGATTGTTTTTTGAGCGCTACACCTGCTGTTTGTTCCTAGAGCGCTGTTGCTCCGCTGGCGTTGTCAGCTGCAGTTGGAGCTATTTGCAGTGAATGGCATCTGTTGGTTTATGACCGGCCTTCTTGTTCTACATCCGTTTTTTTAAAAGCAGCTCTGTATTTACATTTCTTATCTAATGAGCACATGTATGAGGGCTACTTACTTACTTGCCTTGTAGCGCTTTATCCAGTCCGACGACCCCAAAGCACTTTACACTACAGTCACTCACACCCTGATGGGGGTGAGCTATGTTAGTAGCCCAGCTGCCCTCTAGCAGACTGACAGAAGCGATGCTACACAGGACAACATGCTTGTCCTAAATCTCACAGCACAAAATATAAATAATTTAATTGCAATAAAATATAAACTCTGAAAGATGTACATGTCTCTCAGTTCTTCAGCAGGACAACTCCTCTGACAGAAAACATACTATACTGCTCATTCAAAAATCCAAGATTAATGTCTTTTTCATGTAATCGGGTCAAATGAGTTGTGTCTAAACCAAGTAATCTAAAATAAATTATTGCTGTAATTTGGTTCTTTTTTGTAAGTCATGTAACTTGATATGATCTCAGTTTTTGGCCAGGTGTAGTCTCAGGCTGGACGATCCACAAAATTTTTTATTGATAAAATAGAAATCATATTAATCGATATCGATAATTCTCAACAAATTCAAAACATATATTTTAAGTGCATCCCTGGCCCTTCTATGATGTTGCTTCGCAACCACACAGGGACTGAACTCAAACTCATATGTTTTTCAACCAACTTTTACCAAAACTGCAACTTTTTTAAAAAAAAGAAAAAAATCCACAAAACCATAAACACCTCTCATTTTCTTCATGTTGGTGTTTGTCTTCTCCATTAGTTCCTTTGCGCTTATACATTTTTCAGTTAAATGTATTATAATTTCTACCCTTTCAAACAACACAGACAATAAGGAAAAGTCCTGTCAAAAAGAAAGGGACTATTAAAATCTAAGTAAAACAAATCATGGTGTTTTAAAGTTCCTTTGGAGGGCGTTTTGTGGGGCAACAGTTCCCCACCGGGCCACTAGATGGCGGTGGCGCGCCGCGGGGAGGATGGGCGTGCACTGCTCAGGACGCAGAGCTGCGGTCAGCACTGACTCGCTCCATCATCATCATCGCCTGACTGGAGTAAACATTAGCTGAGAATAAAATACATCACATCTAACCAAACCAGAGTCATTTACACTGACCGGTTTAAGTCTTCTACACCAAAATTACGTCGTTTTTCTCCGCCAAGCGGTAGGTGTTCGCTCCTATCTACATTTTTTATCGCAAATACACATTAATATGGGGGAAATAGATGCAGTTATCAGATAAAGAGCCCGTTAGCTGCAGGTTGCGTTTGGAAATGGTTAAACGTGTCAATGTTTTGTTTTGTTTTTTGTTGCTGTTTTTAATCATCTCTGGCTGTAATGTGAGGAGCGTCGTTTATTTTCTGGTTTTACTGCGTAACATTTGCGTAAATTAGATTTGATGCCATCTGCCTCCCTCCTCAGCTCCTCCCTGCAGGATGCTGGTCAGACGACATGCTCCATAAATCATTTATCTTTTGCCTTTACTGCACAAATAGGAGCAGAAACACGTTCATATCTGCAGCCATGACACATGCTTTTAATATGACACATTTAAAGTGCTGTAATATAATTTAGGTTATTCAATTTAATTTTTATTTAAAACATTTTGTTCTAGAGAAAGGATCAGCCAACATGTTCTTCACCTGTGGTCCCAACGAAGCCATGGTGGTGTCAGGTAACATCTGACTCTGTCGTGTTTATGTCTCCACAGCATAAAACTGATTATTGTTTGTGCATTTGACCCACAAGTGTCGTGAAGCCGGGTTTTTATTAAAGTGAAAATATTAGACGACCTTATAAGTAATTGAACGAGTGGGGGGAAAATTAACCTGTTTGTAAATCAGAATCAGATATACTTTAATAATCCCAGAGGGAAATTGCTGCCAGGGGGAAATTGCTGACAATAACAATCATGTTTGTTCATTTTGTGATTTATTACATGCTGGATAATGATGATAAATGTCCGACTCTCTGGTTCCTCCCAGGCTTCTGTCGTTCTCCTCCGGTGATGATCGCTGGAGGCCGAGTGTTTGTCATCCCGTGCATTCAGCAGATACAGAGGTTGCAGCTCAGCTTTAATTAACCTTCTCTGTTATGCTTCGTTTTTAAATCGCATTAAACAACATTGATTTTTTTAACACACAAAATTTAACTGGTGGATTTTAAAAAGATACAGCATACAGGTTCTGAAATATTCCGATCATTTGAGTGGTCAGTCTTGTCTTTCTTGCCATCCTTTTAGAATTAGTGTGACACAGACGTTAGTGTGTAGATTTGGCTCCTGTTTTTTTTTATTGTAGTTAATATAATCAAGTTCATTTGAAATGTTCTGTGTGGCAGCTGGTTTCCATCTCCTGCTGCCGTGTGTTTTAAACCCCGTATGACAGAAACAAAGCTGGTTAATGGGCTCCATTAGTGCCTCTTCCAGCCCATCAGTGCTCTCCTCTACGTCTCTGTCTGCTCCTCCAGGATTTCTCTGAACACTCTGACTCTCAACGTGAAGAGCGATAAGGTTTACACCCGCCATGGAGTTCCCATCTCTGTTACTGGGATCGCTCAGGTCAGTCAGCCAGTTTCAGACCGCACAGTGTATCATGTTACTCTAGTCTAGTTTAAAAAAAAAAGCTGTAAACTCGCTAAAATTAGATTTATATGAATCATTGCAAGGGCAATTTAAATACTATAAATAGTTTAACATGTTTATATCTAGTAGAAGGGTTTGTTTTATGATACTTTTGTCAAGAAATGTGTATAGATTTTCTAAAATGCCAAATAAAATCAACTTTTTCTATTGTTTGTAGCTTTACTTTATAGCACTTTTACAAAGCTTTTAGTCTTTGGGTTGTCTGTTATATTTAGATAATTCACATAACCACTCAGTTGGAAGATTTTATTAGCAGAAGATTAATCTGTGATAATCGGGTCTCAGTATAAAAGGAACTTTTAGCAAAGACTAAACAGAGAATGGCACCCATTGAATCGTTGTCATCTTAAATGTTAGATTCAAAAACTTTTCTGGAAATTCAAACACGTTTAACTGATTTCTCTAAAGACAGAATCATTCCACCAGAAATAAACATTAGTTTCATTATATCGGCTTTATTCACGATCACACAAAGCTCCAGAACCAATTCTGGTTTCTCCTGAAATGTACAATCGTCTCATTTGCTTTGTTCACAATCGAGATGGCATTAAATAAACCGACCCAGCTCTGTACTCGGCTTCTTATCCGTCTCGATTCATCCAACGATTACAGAGTCATCTGTATTTCTGCAGACGACAAGTCTCTGTCTCGTACAGAATAATAGGGAATGGTCAGAGTAAAGTCCCCCTTTGGTGCTCCTGTGCTGTTAACCACCTGGTTAGAGACCCAACGCTTCTCTGATCAATGCGATTTTTGAGGCCTCCTGATTCTTTCTTTCTAACTAATTAAACATGCTGAACTCTGTTAAATACACTGGAGAAACCAAAAACCCTCAATCAATCAGTTTTTGGTAATGTTAATATTTGATCTGCACTCAGGGACAATAATAATATAATCAATAAGTCAATTACTGCCAAGGGGAATTAGCTTTTCCACCAAAGTGACTCACATATCAGACTATTTTAGTCAGTAGAAGTTGGGAAAGAGTTTATTTGCTGCATATCTGCATCCAGGAGCCTGCTGAGCATCAAAGTCTGCATCACTAAGCTGATTTATGTGGAGATCCATCTCCTGCAGCAGCAAACATGCAACCTTTTCCATCCTGCAGATGAAGATCCAGGGCCAGAACAAGCAGATGCTGGCTGCCGCCTGCCAGATGTTCATGGGAAAGTCTGAGGCTGAAATCGCTCAGATCGCCCTGGAGACGCTGGAGGGACACCAGCGGGCCATCATCGCCCACCTGACCGTAGAGGTACGCTAACTCACACCCCATCGTAGACACGGTATCCCCGGGCGTAGGGTTGCTCGTATACCGGGACTGATTTGGTACCGGGGTACTGCGGCATTTAAAACGACACGATGCTGCATAGATTTACCAAGTCAGACCCCTCTAGTGACTTTTTTTTTTTTTAGAAAAGTGACAAAGCTAGCGTCTTTTCTCTGTTGTTGGAGACTTCAGCGACACGTAAAAGCATCGATCGGTCTGCAGTTTACTGTTTTTAGCGTCCCTCCCACCTTCCAAGCACTGAAGCTTCGTCCTGCCTGCAGAAGTCGACCCGTTGCGCTGCTGCGTCTCCACGTTTCAGATGAATCCCACTAGGGCTGAATGATTTTGGAAAATAATCTAATTGCAATTTTTTTTATATATATATTTTTTTATTTTTTTATTTTTTCCCCCCCCAAGTTTAATTTATCATGTCTTTTTAAACATATACAAACAACAAATCAATTTGTTTCCTCGCTGTGCAGATCAGGTGCTAAAAGACTCACAGCATCTAAACTCAGAGCAGAAATGATTGCGTTCTGCCTACAATATATTTCAACCCAAATTGCAATTTTGACTTTTCTCTGCATTAACCACGAGCAACAAAAATGGCCTCTAAATAAAGATGTTTGTAAACAAGGACTATTTAAAACAAGAACTTTTAATGTTTCTATTAATCAGAATATTATTCAAGAGAACAGCTTTTAATTGATTTGGACATCAATCCTTGTTGAACATAAAGTGCAACCAACAAGCAAGTCTATGTATTAAACTGATTGACCTGTACTTAATGCTATGTATGATTATATAAACTCTAAAACAAGTAATAAAATTAGATTATCTCACTGCTGCAACTGTCTTCCCTTCCATGTGGAGGCAAACCCACTTTAAACATTTTACCAACACCTAATGGACGTGTCTAATTCACTAATTGTTACATAGCCAAAAATTGCAGACTCTGCGATTTGGAAATTGTGTTTTCCTAAATCGCGATTATATTCAAAATGCGATTAATTGTTCAGCCCTAAATCCCACATGTGCAAAGCTGCCGCTGATCCTGCCCTGGTCTACAAAGCAGGACATTAATATAATTATTTTTTCACTGAACCGGCGTTGCCCTAAAATAAAGTCTTTCTCCTGCATTAAAAAGCTCGTTTGTTTTAGCTGATCACGTCAGAGCTTGATAACTATCAAAGCTTTCTTATTGTAAAAGCTTTAATTTCCGGTAATATCACAACTTTACTCTCATATCATCACCGCTTTATTCTGGCAATATTATGACTTTGATCCCGTAATTATAAATAGTCTAAGTACGGCCTGATCCAAGCACATTTGGTTCGTGCAAAATTAATTAATTTAGTTTGGGAAAAAAGAGATTTTGCTGCTACAGTTGCTAGCTTGTTTTAATTTCAAATAATTGTTCTCATTGTTCTAACTTAGGACTTTTTATTTATTATGTTCTAAAAGTGTTTTGAGTGCAATAAGAATAGGTTAGTGTTTTAAATTTAGTTTTACTGTATTTTAAAATTGTGTGCATCAGAAAAGGTTGTCTTTGTGGTATTTTACTTTATTTACTGATTGGTATGTTTTAGTAAAATAATGTCAGTAATGATATTTTGTGTTCTCTTTTTATTTGAAAACGTATCAAAAGTATCAAAATACATGTTTTAAACAGGCACCGATCTCAAAATGTTGGTATCGTGACAAAACTACCGCGACGTTTGACGTTAGATTTCCAAGACATCACAGTTTTTTGGCTTTTTTCTACCACTGACCTGTGTGTTATCATCCCAGATAACATCTGTTGCTTTTAGGAAATCTACAAGGACAGGAAGAAGTTCTCAGAGCAGGTTTTTAAGGTGGCTTCATCTGACCTGCTCAACATGGGGATCAGCGTGGTCAGCTACACGCTCAAGGACGTCCACGATGATCAGGTTCCTTCTCTTACACCAAGACAAAGGTTTTAAAAGGAATCAGAAGAAACTCCCAACCAATGATTTCTTATACTCCCTTCTGTTGGTCCACAGGATTATCTGCACTCACTGGGAAAAGCCCGAACAGCCCAGGTCCAGAAGGACGCTCGCATCGGAGAGGCTCAGAACAAGAGAGACGCGGTGATCCGGGTGAGACGTCATTTCTCTGCATCGTCCTTCCTGCCAAGCATTTATCATCGCAGCAGATTAGAAATACGAGCGCGCTTCTCTGCTCCTCCTCTCCCCGTCTCCCTGCAGGAGGCGCACGCTATGCAGGTAAAGATCTCCGCTCAGTACAAGAACGAGATCGACATGGCGAAGGCCCAGCGGGACTACGAGCTGAAGAAGGCGGCCTACGACATCGAAGTGAACACCAAGAAGGCGGAGTCAGAGATGGCTTATCAGCTGCAGGTGATTTACACAGTTTACTGTTTATGGCTGATGGGTGGATGCATGTTGGTTTTCTTTATTGCATAAATATACATATTTGTTTAGCACGTTTTCTAAAATCATCTTCCTTAGTCGCACACCTTCAGTTCTTGAGTACGCTATTTTTAATAACTGATAGCTACAGTATTCTTTCCTATGTTGTAGATTTGCTCTTTGCTGCTGGTACACCTGAACTTCCCCTCTTTAGGACAATAAAGGATATTTTATATTCTTTTTTTTCCAGGTGGCGAAGACGAAGCAGCGCATTGAGGAGGAGAAGATGCAGGTGCAGGTGGTGGAGCGGTCCCAGCAGATCATGCTGCAGGAGCAGGAGATCACCCGCAGGGAGAAGGAGCTGGAGGCCAAGGTGAAGAAGCCTGCAGAAGCGGAGCGGTACCGCCTGGAGAAGCTGGCTGAGGCTCAGCGGTAAGATGCAGTATTATTCTGACACAAACCTCTGGTGGAGCGAAATGGACTGTAGAGTTTAGTTTATCACTGATTGTGTGCTTGAATGGGAACGATTTTCACCACTGCAGGGATTTTCAGCAATTACCTGGGATTTTGAAAGCCAAGCGTTTCAGCACAATTTTGACCAAGTAATCCCATGTTCACATTTTCCTGGATTTTCAATAGAATTTCCTGAATCCTAAGATTTTTCTTCAAATTTTACTTTGGTAAAAAAGTTATTTACGAAGCGTGTTAGGCCTTAAGAGAGCTCCTAAAGTGACAAAATGTTAGTTTTAGCGAGCCTCAGAGAAGATGGTTGAAACAGAGACAGCTGTTCGGCTGATCCTCCTCATAAACGTGGAGGAAATAAACACATAAACTACCATAAGAGTCGTACAATTATAACTTTATAATTCCCATAGAGGGAAATTAATTAGCTTCAGCGGCCCGTCGGGTTAAATGCACAGCTCTAAGTAATGTAATTTTATGGAGGATAAAAGAATATTAGAACATTTTTGGATAAATGTAATAATGTAATGTAATAATAAAGTGGAGAAATGTACAAAGAATATATATAAAAGAGGTGAGAAAGTATTTTCTGTATTGCATAAAAATTTTAATTGCCTAAAAGTAATCTAGGTTTGCTTGTGTGACGTGCAGAGAAAAAGGCGCCCTGATCTGCAGCGATGCGCTTTAAACTCTGTATTTGTGCCAATTTAACTTTTAACACTTCTTCTCCTCCCAGAGATTACTGGACAGATGCGTCGCTCTTCGTTTTTCCTTTTTCTTTCTCCATTCCATGTCGGCCATTTTGCCAAATCTGACCGCTTTATACAAGAAGGAAAGCCTAGTAAAATGCTGACAGGTGAGACAGGCGCATTAATATCACATAGATAAGGTAGTAAAATGACTGGTAGTAAAAATAAGCAAATGTAAATAATGCACTGCAAAAAGTGAATTTAAAGTAAGTAAAATTTTCTTGCAATAACTAGATAGGATTATCTGCCAATGGAATGAGTATTTTGACCCCTAAAATAAGCTAATTAGATATAATGCACTTAAAATAAGATGATAGAGATGAGTTGTTGAGTGCAAAAATCTTATTCCACTGGCAGATCATTTAAACTTGCTGCTTAAATCAAGAACAAATACACTCATTTCAAGATAATTTTACTCACTTTTACTACACTTTTTGCAGTGTGATGAGGTTCTATGTAAGATGCTTTAAATTAAAACATTTTGATGCTGTGTGAAAAATAATAAGTTTTTCTTTTTTTCATCATCACAACTCACATTTCTTAATCTCGTCTAATTTTTCTCCTTTGATCACCAGGAGCGCATTTTTTTTTTTGCTGTTTTTTCTCCTTGTACAATCGACCGATCACAGCTCTTAAAAGGCAGCATCAGGGTCAACTACACCTCTTCACTAAGATCAACATTTCTGTAATTTCCTTCCTCCATCTTGTTTTATGAACAAAGGGCGGGATTCGGGATTTGCTTGTTTGTTCTGTGTTTCCTTATTACTGCCACCCGTTGGACTGGAGGTGTAGTGCAGTTTTCTTCCCCACACGTCATTACGGTGATGTTGATCCGATTTCTGCTGCCTTTCAGAGCAGTGGAAAACAGAAAGCACACAAATTACCCGGGTAAAAAAAAATCCCAGGTATTTAAATCTCAGGACTTCCTGTGGAAAAAGGAGCTACACGTGAAGCGTTGAACGTTGTGCATTTTACACGCCAACCTTCACTGTATCAAAATAAAGCATATGTCATTCGGGGGAATATAATTTATATGATTTTATATAATATATATAATAGACCCCCACAGACATCCACTTGTTGTGGTTGAGTGGCTGTAAAACTCGTTTCCTCTAACTGGCGGTAAAACGGGTTCTCTGACCATCTCTGCTCTTGTTTCTCTGCAGCATGAAGATGATCATGGAGGCAGAGGCTGAAGCCGAGTCCATAAAGGTGAGATCGCCCCTCAGGAACAGCAGCAACTAGCCGTAGAGGTGCAGCTTCTCATCAGATGAATATCCGCCGTCTCCACTTTTATTTTCCAATTAAGGTTGTAAAACCTGAGGAACCGCCTGGAAAAACAAAAACCCAGTTCTAGACGCTGTGTTTGGTATGTTCACTCAGAGCCACTGTCTGCAAGTCGCTTTCAGCTTCAGCAACGAATATACTGTAACAAATTTATTCTCATAGAACAATAGAAGATATTTTAACCCATTTAACATCTATAAAGTAATTGTTTTGACACGAGCATTTTGCTGTGAGCTGAAAATAACGCTTCTTGTTGCTGTTATGAGAACAAATGGATAAAAACATCTGGACTTGACAGCTCTGTGTGTGTTTGCACTAATCAGCCAATAAACTCTTTTCGCTTACTGATAATCCCTTTTTATACACGTTAAACATCTTTTCTGGTAACTTTTGTATCGCTAAGCCTTTCCTGTTCACCTGTTCAGGTTAAAGGTGAGGCTGAGGCGTTCGCGGTGGAGGCCAAGGGCCGCGCTGAGGCGGAGCAGATGGCGAAGAAGGCCGAGGCCTTCAGCGAGTACAAGGATGGAGCCATGGTGGACATGCTGCTGGAGAAGCTGCCTCTGGTGAGACACGCTTCTCTGCTGTTTACACGCTTTACACGTTATTTACATCTAAATACACCTGGGATAGCTGATATATCAAAATGCAAACATTTGCTATAAACAGTCATCAATTATTGTGGTTTGTTGAAAGGCTCTTTAGAAATTAAGCTAATTAACTTGATTTTATCGTTTTTTTTATTATAACAAAATGATTATGCTATAAATAAGTATAAAAAACCAAACCTACAACTCGATAAGGGTTACGTGAAGTCATCAACAAATGTGGTTTGTTGAAAGACTCTTTAGAAATTAAGCTAAATAATTTTATATTAGATTTTTTTGTAATTACAACAAAATTATTATGGTAGGTATTTTTACACTGTAAACAAATTATTAAAAAAATAAATAAATCATATTTTATTATTTTATTTTAAATAAAATAAAATAAATCAATTAGGGTTACTTGAGGTTGTCAACAGATGTGGTTTGTTGAAAGGCTCTTTCGAAATTAAGCTAGATAACTTGATTTAATCTTTTTTTTTCTATTATAAGAAAATGATTATACTTTAAATAAATATAAAAAACCCAACCTACAAATTGATTAGGGTTATTTGAAGTCATCAACAAATGTAGTTTTTGAAAGGCTCTGTAAAAATTAAGCTTAATAACTTGTTTTTATCATGTTTTTTAAATTATAACAAAATTATTATGCTATAAAAAATATTAAATAAAACAACCTACAAATCGAATAGGGTTACTTGAAGTCACCAATAAATTTTTTTTGTTGAAAGGCTCTTTAGAAATCAAGCTAAATAACTTGATTTTATCTTGTTCTTTTTTTTATTAGAACAAAATTATTATGCTATAAATAAATATAAAAAACCCAACCTACAAATCGATTAGGGTTATTTGAAGTCATCAACAAATGTGGTTTATGAAAGGCTCTTTAAAAATTAACCTTAATAACTTGTTTTTATCATGTTTTTAAAATTATAACAAAATGATTATGCTATAAAAAATATAAAATAAAACAACCTACAAATCGAATAGGGTTACTTGAAGTCATCAATAAATGTTTTTTGTTGAAAGGCTCTTTAGAAATCAAGCTAAATAACTTGATTTTATAATTTTTTAAAATTATTACAAAACTATTATGGTAGGGATAGTTATGCTATAAACAAATAATAAAAAACAATAACCTACAAATCGATTAGGGTTACTTGAGGTCATCAGCAAATGTGGTTTGTTGAAAGGCTCTTTAGAAATTAAGCTAAATAACTTGATCTTATCTTCTTCTTCTTTTTATTAGAAACAAATTATTATGCTATAAATAAATATAAGAAACCCAAACTACAAATCGATTAGAACAATAGATTGTGTGTTACTGCTCTATGGGTTGTGATTTTACTCCTGTTATTTAAAAATAATATATTAACCAACTGATATTTAAGGCTTCTAATGTCTTCCCGTTTTTATTTTTGCGGACTGAAAAGTTTTAGCACCGCTGCCTGAGCGTGTTTCTGGTGGCTTTTAGCGTTAAGATGTTGTTGCCTCTGTCCTCCACCAGATGGCAGAAGAGATCAGCAGGCCTCTGTGTGAAGCCAAGAAGGTGACCATGGTGTCCAGCGGAGGAGACGTCGGAGCGGCCAAGCTGTCCGGAGAGGTGCTGGAGATCATGACGCGCCTCCCTGCAGCTGTGGAGAAACTGACCGGCGTCCAGATCTCTCAGGTACCTCAGTCACCTGGAAGCTTCTCCCTCTGTGTGTGCTGCTGTCGCTTTGTTAAGGTCTCAGGTTTCTAACGTGTTACATCGTTCTTCTCCGTCCTGCAGGTGACTTCTCGGACAGGATGAAGGGAATCGAGCCAGAGAAGCTTTCTGTCAGATCTTTTCTCCGTCTTCTCTTATCAGCCGCGCTGATTCCTCTGTGTTGCTGTTTAACCTCAGCTGGTTTGTTACGTTGATCTTTGAGGAAATGTTCACTTTTCATCCGTTTACGTTCACATTTCATCTGGTTATTGATGCCGTGCTTTATCTGAGTTAAATAACGAATTACCTGTTATCACTGTTCTTTGTGTTTTACGTGGCTCATGTTACACACTAGCAGCTCTGTGGCAAAGTCTTGAAGCACCCTTTATTTCTTAATATTTACTTTCAAGTAGACAGACCTTTTTGTGGTTGTTTTTAGCTTTAAAAAGGCTTTATTTTATGTTTTTTTTTACCCCCATATACACTAAACAATTTAAAATGCTTCGTGTTTTGCAAAGTGGTGCTGTGATCAGAAGCCTAAAGCTGATTAATTTGCTAAGGTTTCTCATATATGGAGACAAGACATGAATTCATCCCATCGCTTTTAATGCCAGGATGAGAGTTGAGTGGCTTAGGAGAGAAAAAAACATTCACCTGAAAATGTTTAGATATTGGTTTGAAAAAGAGTGAAGGGACAAAAAAAACCCTGCCAAAATCCAAAGAAATCTTTTTTTTATTTTTTTTTTTTTACAAAACCATCTGAAAACCATGTTAACGCCTGTTTACTCATAAATAAAACCTAAAAAATAAGAGGAGGGGGGGGGTCAGACTTTTGCACAGAGCTGTTTTACCGCTTTAATTTCACATAAACATTTTGTCCAGTTCTTATTCTATATTTACCATCGTTACACTGACTCTATTACATTACTGTAGTGGGATCTTGTCTTTTTCATCTTTCTTCTCCCTGAGAGACTAAAACATTCCCAACACATGGAGCTCGTTTAATTTATTTATCATTTAATCATTTTGACTTGTTTACATTTTCTGCCACTGTGTCTGCTCTTACCGCGCTGTTTGTGCTTCCTTAGCCCCCCCCCCCCCCCCCCCCCCCCCCCCGCCCCGTCTGTCTTTACCTCCAACATGTCTGACACGACGCGTGTCCACTGCCTTGCTGCCAAACCTCAAGTGCATCTTAGCATGAACGTCTAATACTAACAGGAAAACATCCCTTTTTTTTTTGACATTTTTCATAACCTGTTTCTGACACAATCAAGTTTTTTTTTTTTTTTACACATCTAAGTTTTTCAAAAAGCATGAAAGATTGGAAAATTACAGGCAATATAAAGTCAGAAAGAGTTTATTACTATGTATATATTTGGAATCTGTTTTTGTTTTATGTTTTTGTCACTTTTTTTTTTATTTTAAGAGCAGGATAAGCTAAGGCAGATTTGCTCAAGGCAAACCAATTCTTGCACTGTAAACATTCTCCAAACACTTTAAATCAGACTTTATGTGATGCAAACACGTCTTCTGCAACAGGTTTCCTGTCTTTAGCTGCCGCTCTGCAATCAGGACACTTAGCTGGTATTGTGGATTTTATTTAATAAAGCCTTTTACTGAAGGAGCTTAGAAGAAGGAAGTTGTTCCACTTTTAAAAATTAAAACGTATAAGCAACTTCAAATTACATAAAATTTGTTTTTCTTTACTCAAGGATTGTGGTTGAGCAAAACATAAATGTATAAATAAATTTAAATTTTAGTAAGTATTTTTTTTCCTTTACCCTCAGCTTTTAACAAGTCTCAGGTTTGATTCCACTAACCTATAAAAACTAGATCAGATCCTAACAGGAGTAGCTTCCAGTTAAGCTTCCTTTTAGTGAGTTATGTAGCAGCTCTTAAACAGGCGGATTCTGCCGAAGTTAAAGTATATAGAAGAAAAATCCAACATTGTTGAAGGTAGAACACTGCATGGGGGTAATAAAATTAACTATATTTGAGACAGGAAGCCCAGACTCTGAATAAAAAGGTAAAATTCATAAATCTGGCCCTGATGTGATGCACATTAATGGGAATTTACAGTCTTCATTGGGAATGACAGACAGATTTTCCCTTAATGTTGCTGTAATGTGCTTGTTTTACAAACCATTTCCACGTATATTCAACATATTGTGTCGTTTTAAGGAATCTATACCTGAAAAACACAGATTTTCACTCTGAAACAACGCTTCTGTCTCTACAAAATCCCCTAACATGCCTTAAATCATACATCTGTCTCACCTTCAGCCTCTACCTCAAGTATTGGACCGGTTGCATGAAATACTTCATTAAATTTACGTATACGGGTTCGTTTTAGTGACACAAGTGAGTTTAACCTGTAAAATTTCATTTAAGTCGGAACCCTTTTTGCTTCTAGCTCTGTTTATTTTACAGTATTTATTTGTATTTATTGTGAATTTATTTTTAAGGAGCCATATGCAAAACGTATTCCAAATATCGCCGCCTCTGTTGTTCCTCCTCTAATCCCGCCGCTTCTTTCGTTGTGTGTAAACTCTGGAGCCAGGCGTACGGAAATGGCTTTTCAGTGCTATGTTTTATTTATCTGAAGGCAACCACTGCTGTTTTAACGCATGCTTCAGCACCTATTACACTTGAATCGTACTGTATTGTATTCTTAGGAACGGTGTATGTTTATAGCTAGGACTCAGCAGGCGAGCGTCACTGCAGAGTCACCAAAGTTGGCTGGAAATGTTCATCTGTCGTGTTCACAGCTCAAATGTGGATTATATGTCCTTTATGCAGAATATATTTGATACAGTGTCCATGTAGCATTGAGTGTTAACTTTGGATAACCCTAACCAACCTTAAAGATAAGCTCTATGTGCAAATAAATGTGTTAAATCTAGCGTGGGTTTATTAAAGCTCTCTCTTGAATATAAAACTCTCACAGACTGGATAGTAAGACCTTGGTAAATGTTATTGATGTCAGGGCATTTCTGGTATTTTGTGTTTTAATAAAATCTACCATCCTGTATCCAATATACTTAATAAATTTACAAAAGGAAACCAATCAAGTCTTTGCAGTTTCTTAAAACAGTTAACACACAAATAAGTATGATTCTCTTTTGTATCAATTTGTCTGATGGGCACATACCTATCACCAGTCCTCATTGGGTGAGAAGCAGGGTACACCTTGGACAGACCACTAGTCCCAGGACAACACAGAATTACAGGATAAACAACCATGCACACAGTGCCTCATACCTAAAGGAAGTTTGGATCAGTTACCCTACCAGTCATGTTTTTGGCAGAGTACCCAGAGAGAACATTCAAAGTCCGTGTAGAAAAACCCCAGGTTAGAACCCATGGCTACCAGCTGATCCACTCTGCAGCTCGTGAGTTAAACAAGGAACAAAAATGAAGTGGGTGTGTCTCTATAAGGGAAAAAATTCAATCAGCTTTGAATTTTTTCCTTATATTTGCCATGAAATCAAATCTGTCTTTCTAAAATTAGTCCTCCTCAGGTTGGATGGAAAGCATTTATGAGCATCAATTTTCAAGTTTTGCCATAGATTATCATTTGGATTAAAACTTGGACTTTGACTGGGCCATTCATGAAGAAGCTTCGATCTAAACCATTCTGCTGTAGTTCTGGCTGCGTGTTTTGTCCTGTTGAACCTTCCTACCATTCTCAAGGGTTTTGCAGCTTCAAACAGGTTTTATTCTAGGATTACTGCTTCCTGTCTTCCTACCCACTCAGTTTCTCTGTCACAGCTGAAGAAAAGCGTCTACCAGATTTATGCATTCCACAAATCTGGCCAATCTCAAACCTGAGCTCTGAATATCTGCAGCTCCTCCAGAGTCTTCACTCAGCCTGTCTGTTTCAGCGGACATCCATGTCTTCAGAGGTTTGCATTAGCTCCGTATTATTTAAATTCTCAGACGATAGGTTGAAGAGAGCTCTGTGAGATGTTAAAAATGTTGGAATATTGTTTTATAACCTGACTGCTCTAAACTTCCCCACAGCTTTATCCCTGAGCTGTCTGCTGTGTTCCTTGGTCTTCATGATTATGGTTGTTTTTTAATGTTCTCTAACAAATCTCTGAGGCTTTAACAGAACAGTTGGATTTGTACTGTCTGAGACTAAATAACACATTGAGTTTTACTAATTAGATAACTTCTGAGGGCTTTGGGTTGCTCTGGATTTCATTTAGGGGAATCAAAATAAGGGGGTTAGATAGATAGATAGATAGATAGGTCATGATCATTCCAAAAAGGTTGAAAAAAATTTAAATAAAAAGTCCTGTTGTTTTATTTTTTAACCTTTTTGGGAAGAAAGACGGGTAGGTCAGAATTTTACACTGTACGTTTCAATACTAAATATTTCAATTTATATACCATAATATTACCCAAAGTCCTGCAGAAAAACGTGATAAAGAATACACCGGAAACGCCATCTAAACATTATCAGTTTTGTAAAAACATCTAGCTTCAATCAGTGTCATACCGGAAGTAACGGAATTTTATTTTGAAAATAATTTCTCGTGCAGTTAAACGACACCACGTGTTTAAAACATTTGTTCGCAAACATGCAAATACATATTAATAATATTTATATAATAGTAAACACCTTAATAATAATATACAGGACCGGCACCGTTTAAATGAAACAGATGCGTTTTCTTACTTATGTCACGTTTGTACTTTTATTTTGAAAGGGTTGACCGGAAGCGGAACTGTAGAATTGCGCGGCTTTGCTCGCGAGAAAAGAACTGGAGGGAAAAAAAGAGAAAAAAACCGAAGGGAGAAAAAAAAAGGCATTTCTGAGAGCTTTGAGGGGCGGATTTGGACAAAGTTTCCCCACTGTCCCGTCCCGAGGAGTCTTCGGGGGGGTTGAAAGGGAGTCCAATTCACCGGTAATTAACTCTGGAGTCATAATTCGGTTGTAAATGAATTGTTATTTTCAGTCTGTCTGAGAGCGCCGTCGTCCCCGTCGCCGGAAGTCTGCATGAAGCTGCGTCTCCTACAGAGGCAACGGGGTCAACGGTTTTTTTTTTTTCCCCTGTCTTGTTTTTTTTTTTTTTTTTTTTTTTTTTTTTTTTTATTCAACACTTTTTTTTCTCTTTTTTTTATTTTCGCTGAGCGAGATGAGCAGGGAGTGAGGAATGGAGGCGTAGGGACTGAGGCTGAGCGTTTGAACACACTCCGGCCTCCAGTTTTAGCTTGACTGAACAAGCCAACGAACAAAAGGGAGAAAATTAATGGAGGCAAGTTAGCGTTAGCCATGTTTGTGTGTGTTACCCAGATAACACAGCTCAGCTGCCGAGGCAGCAGCCCGTCCAGCTCGCAGCAAAACACACCAAAGCAACCCCATGTCATCCGATTTTATGACAGTTTATACCGATGTTTTTTTTTAAATCTCCGCAGGCTTTCCTCAGTCACCGCTAGCATTAGCCCGCTGCTAGCTGTGCCACAGTTTTGGAGCCAGTTTGTGCCCTGTCGTTAAAAAATGGCTCTCAGATTACCGAAACATCGACTTTAAAGTACCAGCTGCTTTTAAAGCGGGGGTGTGGATAATATGAGGCATACGGGAGATTAATTAATATGACTTTTTTTGTCACTCCCCATTTTTTATTTATTGGCTGCAGCAGAGTTTAGGAGGGAGATAAAAAAAAAAACAACATGCCCAGAGTAAAGCTGCATGAAATGTGGCAGTATTTGTTTTGGTCGGGTCTATTTTCCATGGGCTTCCCGGTCTCTTTTCCCGTTATAACCCATAAATTAAGCTTTACTAACACGTAACTACCTGCATGCCTTTTTGTGAGGTGTGGATGGAGGTGATATGACTATGCATGGCATCCCAGTTGTTCACGTAGAAATCTGCACCTCAGAGCTACGTTTTCGCAGCAATATGTGTGCAGAAATAACATGCAAATGCATGGCGACGCAGGACAACGATGATGACGTGTTGCAAAAAACATGTATGGATTTAAAAAAAATTAATAATAATATACAGGTTTAATTTCGCTCGCAACTTGTGCAAGATTGCATTTTCACGGCAACTTATTTGTGGAGGATCACAATGAAGAAGTGCATGGGCTGTGGCGCTAAAACCAATTTAATTCTGGCTTTTCTGGCCTCCTGTGACTTATTACTGCCTGGGATGAACATCTTTGCCTGATTCCTTTCACATCTTCCTCGCAAATCTCACATAAATGAATCTTCAAAGAGAGTTTTTTTTTGTTCTTGTTCAACTGAGCTGCTAAATTTTAAGTTCATATGTTGGACGTGTCGGGTTGCATTGAAAAGAAACAAGCTAAGATGTGAAAAAAAAACAAAAAAACACAGCCATGCATGGTCTCTCCTTTCATGTAACAGAACAGAAAGAAAAGAAATCAGTGAAGAGGGGAAGGACAGGTGTTTTCTAAGTGTGTTGCTTTTTAATTACAGAAATAATGGACGATTCCCATTTCAACTCGTCATACTTTTGGTCTCCCGTCCCCACTGTACAAGGACAGGTAGAGACAAACCTTATTGTTGGAAATGTCTTGAAATGCTGATGGTTATGATGGGATTGTCACGTTGACTGTTTTGTAGAGCTGCTTTAAGGATTCTGTCGATGCATTTGTTCCCCACCCTGAAGTCTTCTGTAATGTCTCTCGATGCATTCGCTTGATCACATGATCACTCCGGTCCCTCTCCTCTTTTATCTCTTCATTTTCTCTCTGTTCCTGTTCCTCCCTTTTTTTGGCTTTTTTTGCATCTCACCGTGCCTTCCTCTTTTCTTGTCTCCCGTTCATTTATTCTCTCCTTCCTCTTCACCGATCCCCACCGGTCAACTCGTTCATTTCACTCCCCGCCCGTCTAAACTTAAATTGTGTCATTTTCTATCGCATCTCGGCTTCCATCACCAACTCTTCTTCTCCTCATACTTAACATATTTTCTGCCGTTGTCGACCTTTTTAATTTTCCCTCCATCTGCTCTTGTCTGACATCTTCTTTTTTTGTCATTTCCATCTGTTGCTTCAACCTTCTCCATTCTTCATCTTCCTTCAATGTTCTCACCTGACTTATTCCTCCACCTCTGTCGTCCTCATTTTACCCTCATCACACCACCCCGCCCCTTTATTGCTCCACCTTTTATACTTTCACTGCTGTCTAGATTGAGAACGCCATGTTCCTCAACAAGGCCAAGGAGCAGCTGGGTCCAGACAAGGGCAACGCGCCCCCCTTCCCTCACTCCTCCGCGTCTTCCACCTCGTCCCCCCACTACCCCACCGCCGTGCTCGCAATCCCGGGTTCAGTGGACGCAGGGGGCGGCGTGCGCGTGGTCCCCAAGCAGGAAGGCGGCGGGAACACGTCGGGGGGCGGAGGAGGAGGAGGAGGTAACAGCGGCAACGCCAGCTTGAGTGGCGTTGGGGGACATCTGCATCAGTCGCACACCTCCCAGAACGTGACGGTGGTGCCGGTTCCTTCCACTGGGATCATGACTGCAGGTGAGAGGAAAAAAAAGCTTTTGGCTTTTTCTCACTTGAATTAAATCTGACATCAGTTTCTAATTATGTTTGTTAATATTCCTTTGGATTGAGAGAAAATATAAACACGATAAATCTGCTTCAGTAGTTTGCAGTTACCGTATTTTTCGGACCATAAAGCAAATCGGGTTATAAGGCGGACTAAATATTATATTATCCTCTCCTCCACGTCTCTGTGAGGAGGAAAGAGTAGCTGGACTACGCTGCCCTGTTTCTAACATCAGGCCAAAATAAACTTTTATAATGAATTAACTTACTAGGTTTATTGTTGCTAGCGTGTACTCCAGGCTGCCTTACATTAATGCACTTCTAGTTTAGACATTACAGTCAGGCAGTCTGGTAGACAGCTCAGGGGTCCTATCAGGTAGTGACAGTGTACCGTAATGCTCCTAATATCCATTGAGGAGCGGATTTGTTGCTAACCAAAGTCATACTTACACATTTTAACTGATTTTTGAGCACATTGTGCACAAAATTGGCCATTTGTTGCCCCCTTTACTGATTCTCAACTGCATTTCAACAAATATTTGGTCCACCAGGATAGATGGCTGATGCAGATGGAAGATTTTAGTTTTTAATTAAGGCAAAATTATAAAAAAAAAAAAAAAAAGTTAAAGTCAATCTTACAATTGAAAATGTTAAGTACAACACAAAGTATGTTTTAATAAACACACTTTTGACATTCTCTTTGATTCACAGTAACATCTATCCAATGATATTTAGTTACTCAATTGCAGACTTTTCTGTCTTGAAATCTGCTTTGAATTCAATTATTAAAATTCACCGAACAATTTACCCAAATACTGTTCTTATATTTCTAAACCAAAAAGTGTTCAGTTTATTGGATTAAAACTTAAATAAAAATTTTAAAGAGTAAAATTAAATAATTTGCAAAGTGGATGAGCATCTTTTCATACAACAAATGAGCAAAACCATTTTTTTTACATCTACAATAATTAACACATTGGTTTTCGACAAAACATCTGACTAATAATTTATTTAAAATTATCATATTTTGTAGAGCATGTAAGAAATTAATATCATAACTTTTATAGTTTAAAAAAAAAAAGATTTCATTTTTTTTTGGCCGTTTAGTTCCTTTGACTTGACAGTTTTGGCCCATGTACTGAGAAGTTTGGACACCGCTGTATTATGTGTTCTCTAACCTATGGCAGGGCAATATATCAAGATTTTAAACATATAGAGATATTATTTTTGGTCCGTGTCGCCCAGCTCTGCTCTAACCCCTAAATGCTAAGGTCACAATCATAAATTACAGCATTAATAGCATCCAATAAAACTGGTTATAAACACAAACATCATGATCCCCAGGCAGAGGAGAACATGTGTTCATGTACCAGGAACACATGGAGCGGCCCCGGCTCTGTGGTACTGATGAAGGATCAACAAAGGGGGGTCGGCTCTTTCTCAGGATTTGTTCTCTAAAGATAATTCATAACTGAGCTGTTCCTATTTGGAAATATTCAAAAGCTTTCATATTTAGAGGATCCACTGTACTGCAGCCCAGACCAGCCTCTGTAACATTAATAATTTGATATTCCTGCGGTCCTAATCAGCGCGTACAATATCAATTTGAGGAGAACGAAGAAAAGCAATACGGTCGCATTTATGTTCAAAAGCATAATCCAAGCAGCTCTGGAAAGTATTAACCAGTGGTTTCAGTAATTAACCATGATTCTATAAATTATGCACAAACAACTGAAAATCAACAATAAAACCTAAATGGACAATCATTTCTTTTAATTAGGCAAGGCAAGGCAAGGCAAATTTATTTATATAGCACAATTCAGTACAAAGACAATGCAAAGTGCTTTACATGATTAAAATATAGCAAAATAAAACAGAATAAAAACAAGTAGGAATAAAATGTAGATAGAAAAAAAGAACAAAAAAGTGGTGATTCAGTTAACTAGAACAGTCAAAGGCAATCTTAAACAAATGCGTTTTTAATCTTGATTTAAAGGAACTCAGGCTTTCAGTACTTTTACAGTTTTCTGGGAGTTTGTTCCAGATCAGTGGAGCATAGGAACTAAATGCTGCTTCTCCATGTCTGGTTCTGGTTCTGGTTCTGGTTCTGCAGAGCAGACTGGAGCCAGAAGACCTGAGTGGTCTGGAGGGTTGATGCCCTGATAACAAGTCTGTGATGGATTTAGGTGCTAATTCAGGGATTTATAGACTAACAGAAGGATTTTAAAGTCTATTCTCTGAGATACAGGGAGCCATGGAAGGACTTCAGAACCGGGTCCATGTTCTCTACGTTCTTAGTCTTAGTGAGGACTTCAGAACCGGGTCCATGTTCTCTACGTTCTTAGTCTTAGTGAGGACTTCAGAACCGGGTCCATGTTCTCTACGTTCTTAGTCTTAGTGAGGACTTCAGAACCGGGTCCATGTTCTCTACGTTCTTAGTCTTAGTGAGGACGCGGGCAGCAGGTTCTGGATCAGCTGCAGCTGTCTGATCCACTTTTTAGGCAGACCTGTGAAAACACCGTTGCAGTGATCAATTCTACTAAAAATAAACGCATGGATTAGTTTTTCCAGATCCTGCTGAGACATCAGTCCTTTAATCCTGGAAATGTTCCTCAGGTGATAGAAAGCTGACCTTATAATTGTCTTTAGATGCTTTTGGAGGTTCAGGTCTGAGTCCATCACTACTCCCAGATTTCAGATTGATCAGTGGTTTTTAGCTGAAGTGACTGAAGCTGTGTGCTAACTTTTGATCTCTCCTCTATTGGTCCAAATATTATTACTTCTGTTTTGTTTTTATTCAACTGAAGAAAATGTTGGCACATCCAGGCATTGATTTCTTCTAAGCATTTACTCAGTGCTTGAACTGGTCCATAGTCACCTGGTGACAATTAAAAACTCACAAAACAGTGTTTTGAAATACTGACGTTCAAATCAGAGCAAAATTTTCCATCTTGTACTTTTCTATTTATGCATCTCTCCGGTTATTTGGACTTACAGGCTTCCGTATTATTGTCATCCGTTAAATTAAACAGAAAATCTACTCAATTTAAAGGCATGTGTGCCTGATTTAAACGGAGACGTTTGTGATCATCCCTGTGAAGAAAGTTTTTTTTTTTTGATTTCTAATTTCTAATCATATTATTACTTCCATATTCAAAATCAGAATCAAGTTTATTGCCAAGTAGGTTTGCACTTACAAGGAATTTGACTTGGTGTTGATGGTGCAGACAAAATAGATATAAATACATATTCAACAGTGTTTCATACTGAAAATATTTACAGCTATATGGAAACCTGAAGTTTCTGTCTCCTCTCTACACGTTAGATCATTTTTAGCTGTGGTGAAACGTCTTAAACCGCCGCTTCACAGTGTGTCTTTCCTCTCAGCGGGGTTGGTGATCACCACCCCTCAGGGCACGCTGGTACCCACAGCCTCCACGCAGTCCTTTGTAACTGGACCCCCCACTGCCACCACCATGATCGTGTCTGCAGTGCACCCCTCAAACACAGGTAGCGCCCCGCGGCACTTCGCCCCCGACTCATTTAATTAAATTCAATTCAATTATATTTATAGAGCGCCAATTCATGAAACATGTCATCTCGAGGCACTTTACAAAGTCAAAATCAATCAGATTATACAGATTGATAAAAAAAATTCATTTATAAGGGAACCAGTTGATTGCATCAAAGTCTCTCCAAGCAGCATTCACTCCTCCTGAAAGAGCGTAGAGCCACAGTGGACAGTCGTCTGCATTGTTGATGGCTTTGCAGCAATCCCTCATACTGAGCATGCATGAAGCGACAGTGGAGAGGAAAACTCCCCTTTAACAGGGAGGAGAACCTCCAACAGAACCAGAACCAGGCTCAGTGTGAACGCTCATCTGCCTCGACCCACTGGGGCTTAGAGAAGACAGAGCAGAGACACAGAAAGCACAGAAGCACACATTGACCCAGGAGTACTTTCTATGGTAGAGAAGACAGAGCAGAGACACAGAAAGCACAGAAGCTCACATTGACCCAGGAGTACTTTCTATGGTAGATGGTAATAGTGGATGATCTGCCTCCCCTGATGATGTCACAGCTACCAGAACGCCAGACCAGGTGTACCTTCTATGAAGAAAAAAGAAAGAGAAAAAAAAGTTAAGAGCTGAAATAACAACAAACAATGCAGATTGGAGAGCAGTAGGAGAACTCAGCAGAGTGAGAGAAATAGACCCTGATGTCCTCCAGCAGTCTAAGCCTATAGCAGCATAACTATAGAGATAGCTCAGAGTAACATGAGCCACTCTGACTAGAAGCTTTGTCACAAAGGAAAGTTTTAAGATTAGTCTTATTTAGGCTTAGAAATGCAGCTGCATCATCTTTTCTGTTCTTTGTTCCAGTTTCTCTTGTATTTCTTTTTTCTCTTTCATTTCGTAAAAGAACATTTCTCTCATAATTTCCTCAGGGCATATTTTTTTTTTTTTTCCTCTCTTGTCTGTTTACCTGCAAGCGTAGCGAATGAAACCTCTTGGTGGTTTTTCCAGATAAGAAGGAGGATGTTTCTGTTCCTCCAGCCGTCGTCATGCAGACGCCGTCGAAGCGAGGCAGGAAGAGCAAACAGATGATGAGCCGAATCGGCGGGATCCTGCCTCCAGGAAGCGACGCGTTGATTTTAGCCCATCTTGCCGCTGGCGGACAGGTGAGCTTCCTCTGCTCGGACGGTCGTCTTGGTAACGCAGCGTATTCGAGTTTTTACCCTCATGATTTGCTCCTGGTGTGCTGCAGCACCACTCCGCCGACCCGTATGATCTGTCAAACGACGAGGATGACCACACCAGCAAAGACGGACCCAAGTCCTACAGGTGCTGCCGTGATATTTAGGTTACAGAGAGCGCTGCTCCGTCCAGTCCTGCTCGTGTCTAACCGTCTACCGTCTCTTCACAAGGTGTCGGATGTGCGCGGTGACGTTCTTCAGCAAGTCGGACATGCAGATTCACGCCAAGTCCCACACCGAGGCCAAGCCCCACAAGTGCCCCCACTGCTCCAAGTCGTTCGCCAACTCCAGCTACCTGTCGCAGCACATCCGCATCCACAGCGGGGCCAAGCCCTACTCCTGCACCTACTGCCAGAAAACGTTCAGGCAGCTCAGCCACCTACAGCAGCACACACGGTACTGGGCCCGCCGCTGGTACAGCCTCTTGGGGGGGGGGGGGGGATCAGTCGGCTTCAAACCTTCACACTGCAAAAATGGATCTAAAAATAAGTAAAATGTTCTTAAAGTTAGTGTATTTGTCCTTGATTTCAGCTGGTAAATAAGATTATCTGCCAATGGAATGAGTATTTTAACCCCTAATATAAGATAATTAGATATATTGCACTTGAAATAAGATGATGGAGATAAGTTGTTCCTATTTTAAGTGCAAAAATCTTATTCCATTGGCAAATCATCTTTTTTACCTGCTCAAATCAAGGACAAATACACTCATTTTAAGAACATTTTACTTATTTTTAGATCCATTTTTGCAGTGCAGACCCTGTTGGAATAAGGTTGACAGTGTTCAGCTCTTTATGCACACTGCAAAAAGGGAACTAAAAGTAAGTAAAACTTTCTTGAAATTAGTGTATTTTTTCTTGATTTGAGCAGGTATATAAGACTATTTGCCAATGGGATTAGTAGTTATAGCCTTAAAATAAGATAATTAGATATTCTGTACTTGAAAAATGATGATGGAGATGAATTGTTCCTACTTTAAGTGCAAAAATCTTATTCCATTGGCAAATAATCTTATTTTCCTGCTCAAATCAAGAAAAAAATACACTCATTTCAAGAAAAATTTACTTACTTTTAGTTACCTTTTTGCAGTGCACAGTCGAATCATCGCCTTCTAAAGGTCATAAATGGACTTAATTCTGATTGGATCAATGAGACATTTCATGTTATGGAGGTCAGCTGATTTGAGGAGGTTTTCTCAAACTGCAGCAGTTCCTTCCCTCAACATTTCTGGGTCCCTGCTCTAAATTTCTCCGGCTGTTACTTTCATTTGGTCACACTTTTTTGCAAACTGTAAATGCGCCAAAGGTTTCAAACGTAGACATTTTGTGACGCTGGGCCGGAGGAGCCCCCTGTGAGCTGAAGTGTGTGTGACGCAGCCCATAATCACAACCCTCATTTCATCCGTTGCATTTTGTCACGTTTCTTGCATGATCGTCCAGAGCAGAAATGCTTCTTTTTTTTTTTTTTTTCCCTCTGCATTAAAAATTAACTTGCGGATTGTGTCAGGTCAGCAGGAATGGCTTGCATGTGAAATTCACCGCTGTTCCCATCAGATAAATGACGTCCACGCTGGGTTCTTGGTCTTTTCTCTGTTCTGCTAGAAAAGCTGCTGGAAACCAACAAACACTAAAATACTCAGTAGAATAATTTCCTACCTTTTAGATTTTCCCCAGTTTATAGGCTTAATGTAATCAAACTAATATATAAGGGTTCTTATACAGTATGTGTCAAACTCAAAGACCCGCGGGCCTAATCTGTCACATCATGGCAATTTATTCAGCCCCCAGGAGCTGAAAAAAGGCATATAATGTCATAAAGTAGAGGTATATATCCTTTTAAATTGTATAAAGTGGCTAAAACTGTGCCTCCTGTAGTGAATATTGATTTTTTTACGTGTAGTAACAGCATCTTGCCACTAGATGTCAGTTTTTCCCACAACACATTAAAACAACCCAGAAATGTCCAAGAAGAGAAAAAGTGATGCAGAATGATGAGTTTAAAGTGTAACTCACCCCAATATCAACTATTTTTGCAGATAAACTGTATAATCTGGGCCTAAAGGTGCTACTTTTATGTTACTGTGATTTTTTTTAAATATATTTCTATGTGAACTGAAATCAAATTAGGAAACTATCTATACAGGTGCAACCGGCCCTTTTAATGACTTCATGATGCCAAAGTGGCTCAATATAAAAATGAGTTTAACAGCCCTGCTCTACAGTGTCCATTTCCTCCCTCCTGTGTTTCTAATGTGTGCTTCCAGCCTCCTGTGTTGCCTAAAGCATCTTCTGCCCTGGTCCCTGGGTCAGCTGTGGGGATCTGCTGCCGTTAAACTACCTTAGTCTGTTGAGCTCAGGATGCCTGAAGCTCGTTAGGCAGAAATTCTCCCTCACAGAAAAGCTTTTTATTGGATATTTCAACAGATTAAACCTGCTTGTATCATCCTATCACATCTTTGTAGGACAGCTGTGTTACAGCGCAGAAAACGTAAAATAACAAAGACTAAAGCTGAATCTGCACCCATTGACCTTAATCCTGTACCATCAAGAATCCTGAATGTTTCAGACTTTAATCTTAAAACCTGATTGGCTCCTCCCCATAAAATCCTTTGTCTTGCACAACTTCTTCAGACGTCCTTCCTTCTTCACTGAAGACTGATTCTCTATTATTAGTTCACTTAAATTTAAAGTTTAAATACGAAAACATATGAAAAAGTGCAGATTATGTTTCTGGAACAGGGGTGACCTGTAAACAATCTTTTAACATGAAAAGCCCATTTCTTCAACCTTTTTTCTGCACTTAAAATAGGAACAATTCATCTCCATCATTTTTTTTTAAATCTCTAATTATGTTATTTTAGGAGTAAAAATACTTATTCCATTGGCAAAAAGTCTTTTTTACCTGATCAAATAAACAGAAAACACACTAATTTTAAGAAAATTCTACTTACTTTTAATTCCCTCTTTGCAATAAAGGGATGATGGCACACATTTAGACTCTGGTACTGATGCAAATAGCAGATTAAAAAGCACATTTATCCTTTTCTACCTATGAAAAGTGTCTCATGGTGAAGATCTGATGTTGACTGTCCTCTAAATCTGGAGCTTCACCCAAAAATATTATTAATTGTTTTGTAGGTTTACTGGTGTTTAAAAAAGCTCCCCGTCTGCCGATCTATTTTTATACATAAGAGTCATATTTAACTATTTTAGCTGGGTGTGCTTTAAATGGTGACTGTACATTAATTTAATAATGCATGACTAATATAGAAAACCATAACTAATCCAAAACTACTAATTATTTTACTAATCATGCATGAAGTTGCGATTGATAAATCCACCTTCCACTCATTCATGCTGCCTTCATCCCAGCAGATTGTTTAATTTTCTGTCTGAGCTCGTCGCCTCGCGTTCATTTCTTTATTTTCCTCACTGCTTCGCTCCGGCTTCATACACCGAATGCTTTAATCAGAGCAACGCCTGATTCTCAAGGTTCCTGTTGCTTTTCCACCCGTCTGACAGAGATGCACTCCACTTACTGCAGGACACACCAAATGGAGAGAGAGCGAGCGAGCGAGAGAGAGAGAGAGAGAGAGAGAAAGGGAAGCGTGACTGTGCTTGCTGTATGTTTGTTCTGTGTTTTCACAACTCAGACGCAGCACAAAGAGCACACTGTCAAACATCCTTTAAACTTCAACGCATGATTTCATCTGCGGTTCGTCGGGAAGTTTGGTCATGCTGTAGCTTAAAAATCTCTCGCTGTTTCTCTCTCTCTCTCTCTCTCTTTTTCTCTCTGTGTGTTTCTCTCTCTCCATCCCCCCTCCCCCCTTCCCTCCCTCCATCCCCTCCGATCCCCGGCTTTCCGTGTTAGAAACCACACTGAGGCCAAGCCCCACAAGTGCCCCCACTGCTCCAAGTCGTTTGCCAACTCCAGCTACCTGTCGCAGCACATCCGCATCCACACGGGGGCCAAGCCCTACACCTGCTCCTACTGCCAGAAAACATTCAGGCAGCTCAGTCACCTACAGCAGCACACACGGTACTGGCATGGGCGGGGCTGGGTTGCCGCTGATCACCTGTGTTCTTGTGTGTGCATGTTTGGAGCGGGTTCGTGGAGGACGATTAATCCCTGTGGGACGGCTTGGTTCGTAGAAGCTAGGGCTGAGATAATTAACAGGATTAATCGATCTTTTTTGAAATAATCGTCAACTAATTTAATAATCCAATAACCGTAAACTGGCCCTATACAGACTCTAAAACCTGCTGTTTGCTGGGAAAACACGCCACCCAGAGCAGCAATTAAACCAAAACTGTACAAAAATTTTTTTCCATAAATGAGCTTGAATCAGAACTCCCCAAGTGGCAGTTATAGCTTCCCCTGGTTTAAATTCACAATTTCCTATTAAATGCCATTCGCTGTCCGATTAATAAGAATATTAAAAAGAATCAACAGATTAATCAATTAGCAAAATTATTGTTGAAGCTTTAATCATATTCCTTACTGTTTTGCTAAACAGGGATATATATATATATATATATATATATATATATATATATATATATATATATATATATATATATATATATATATATATAAACATAATATGTACTTAATAGTTAAATTGCCTGCCATACTGTGGGCATTGAATTGACTATTTTTGCCATTTATAATGCATATAAAATGTGCAATCATTGTTTTTTTTTTTTGTCTTAATGGTGACCTATTATGAAAAATTTTCTTTTTACACCTTTTTGTTATTCCATTTGAGTCTCTGCTGCCTCTAAAAACCGTCCATGCAGTAATCAATTTTTTGTTGGTGTCTGAAAAACGATCCGTTTAAAAAAAAAAAAAAAAAATTATTGCGTCACAATCGGCGGGTACAAAAATGTAACACATTTTTATATCACATCTTACAATGATGTTGTAATTATTATTGGAATAAATCACATACAAAACTTAACATTTGCATCAATACATGCTGAAAAAGTGTGTACACATTAGCATGATGCTAATTTGCATTGTAAATCCTATAGGGACGCTAGCGTTATTAGCATTTTATTTTTTTCTCAGATTCATCTGACATAAAACAACCAAAATGACTCCTAGAAGTTTTTTTTTTTTTTTTTACACAAACCAACACTTCATAAAAAAATTAAACTTATAGACAGATGTTTCTAGGCAGTTGTGAAGATATAAGAGGATAGTTTAACGCTGCAGAAACGTGGTTTTTAACAACAGGCGACTTATTCACCGTTCAGAACCCGTTGCTGCTGCCATGCCGCCCGTGCAGGATCCACTTCTTCAGCCTCAGGGTCAGACACGCACTGCTGTGTTGTTGTGCATCTGTTTGCAGCCATTTTCATGTATAAAGTGCGAGTTTAAACTCTTTCTGAAAGGAGCTTAAAAAAGACTAAACTGGGGAGGTGAAATGTTTTTATCTGAGAATGATTTTGTTCAAAAATGTTTTATATAGACCTGTCCTGCCCTAATTGTTTAAAAGGAAGCATAATAGGTCAGTTTTAAGTTCAAAACATTTGTTTACCGGGTATCTTAATTTACTAAGAGTATCTCTTTTTAGATTAATCAAAGAAATATTCAATAGATTAATGGTTTGCTAAAATAATCTGTAGCTGCAGCCCTGGTAAATGTATCAAATTTGGGAGAAAAGATGATGTTGTATTGCAATTTATTTCACCTATTTACATTCAGAGAAATCTAAACAGGCTTAACTGGACTTTAATTAATTAAAGGTGAGTTTATAATAGTTTTGTTGCACAGCTTGATAATTCTGACCACATCTTCTGGCTTTCTAATCCACCTGAACCCGTTACAGACAGGAAACTACAGACATACAGGGTCGGCCGTGGAGACGTGAACCTAAATAAATAGTTTTGTGGAAGTGAAAGCAGAACAAACGCGAACATGACAAAGGAATGGGTGAAATATTAATAAGTGATAATAAATATTATTGCTGTTATTTTGCAGGAACCTCCGGTTAAGTTTTACTTTTGTGCAAAATGTTGTAAATATTGACTAATCTTGTCATATTCTTTCCTCAGGATTCACACCGGTGACCGACCGTACAAGTGTAACCATCCTGGCTGTGAGAAGGCCTTCACTCAGCTGTCCAACCTACAGGTTAGTAAAAAAAAACCTGCATCCATTCATCGCTTCATGAAATCCTCTCCAACACATTTTTGGCTTAAATCTCCTCCTCTCTCCCGTTCCTGTTCTCAGTCTCACCGTCGGCAGCACAACAAAGACAAGCCTTTCAAGTGTCACAACTGTAACCGTGGTTACACAGACGCCGCCAGCCTGGAGGTCCACCTGTCCACACACACGGTCAAACACGCCAAGCTGTTCTCCTGCGGCCTCTGCAACAGATCTTACACGTCGGTACGTCCTCAGACCTTCAGCTTCATCTCTGTGTTTGTGACTGGATCCAAATCTGAGATGGTTTTCTGCACAGATGATCGATGCTTCATCTTCATCACTTGTGATAGGGCTGGACGATAATTCAATAACAATATATATCGATCGATAGAAAAAAGGGTCAATAAAAAGTTCAATAGAATAACAGTTTTCCTTCCTTATGCATTCTAGCCATGTAGGTTAATATTACATTATTACATCCTCCCAACCAATCACAACGCAGACCCAGGAACCAAGCTCCGCCCCTTTAAAGAGTTCAGAGAGCACGCTTTCTTTTTAATTTTTAAAAAAACTTGCAGTTTTGGTGAAAAGCTGGTTGAAAAATGGGTTGAATTTGAATTCAGTGTTTGTGTCTTTATCTGAAAATAGGTCACTAAACAAAAGCATAAAATTACCAGGCCTGCACTTAAAAATATGTTTTTAATTTGTTGATAATTATCGATATTAATCAATATGATTTCTATTTTATCGATATGCTTTATTTCTACATTGTCCAGCCCTAATAGATATATATTAATGATAGAAAAGAAAGGTAATTAAAAAGTTCAATAGAATAACAATTTTCCTTCCTTCTGCATTCTAGCCAATCATGTAGGTTAATATTACATCATTACATCCTCCTAACCAATCACAACGCAGACCCAGGAACCCTTTTAAAATATGTGTTTTTAGTTTGTTGATAATTATCAATATCGATCAATATGATTTCTATTTTATCGATATCCTTTATTTCTATATTGTCCTGCCCTACCATGTCTGTCAGGAGTTTCTGAGAAACTCAGGAGAATCTTCTCCAAACACAACATGTTACCAGTAAATTTCCAACCTAATAAAACTCTCAGATAAAAACTGGTTCATCCCAAAGGCAGAACATGGAGCAGCTCAGGGAACCTTAAGAAAGAACAGATGGTGTGAAAGAGGCCATGTTGGTCAAAAGGGGAGGATAGTTTCAGCTTTCAAGCATCTAGAGCTCTGCTCTGAAACTCATTCTAACGAGGCTTTATGAGCAGTTTCATCATCATTCAGGTGACCAAGTCCTCCACTCACACCAGAGATCGCCTCTAACGACCCGGGACAGAGGCGGGTGGGTCACTGATTAGCATCTGACTGAGGATGGGCCTCCATGTGCAGCGCACCAGCCGCAGATTGCTAAGTGTGAGCCGCCAGAAATGACGAAAACTCCTGGATGGGCGTCGAAACTTTTACAGAAAGAACTGATTGAAAGTCCCTTTGCCTCCGATTTCAGCCTCTTTGTTGTTGACTGAAAATTTGCACCGAAAAGGATCATGAAACTCTTCCATTGAAGGCTGAGAGTGAAAAGCAGCGATCAAAACAAAAAACAAAATATTTTAAAGAAGCTAAAATATTAAAGACATTTTGAATTATTTAAAAACAAATTGTTAGCTTCATATGTAATCGTCTCTTGCTTCTCAGTTTTAATGCCTTCAGTTTGTATTTAAGATTTACAAAGTAATAAAAATGAAGTAAAGCCACTGGATGACTAAGGTGTGTCCAAACTTTTCACTGCTAGTGAGGAGCGTTTAAATGCTTGTGTTGATTTTAAAATTTTATTTATCGGTCTGTAAATTAGATTCTGGAAAAGTCGACAGTTTTGACATAAAAGGTGAACAGAAACGCTGAATCTGAGCAATAAAACATGTTTAGCATTTAGTGAAATTCAGCCTTTAGCAAAGAAAAGTCCTCCATTATAATTACCAGTCTAGACTAATTTAGACTTAGACAACTTTATTTGTCATTTTGTATGCACAGAGTGCGTACAGAACGAAATTTCGTTGCATACAGCTTTGTAAATTGCAGTAAAAGTTAGATTACAGTTTTTAGGTGGAGCAGAGATTTAAAAGTGAACATAGATTTAAAATACACTATAAAAACAATTGAAATGTAAACAATGCAGGAGAAGGTCACAGTACACAAACCATTGAATGTGCAGGATTGGGTTGTGCAAGGATGCTTTTAAGGACTAAGAGTTTGGTAACATTTATAATGCTAGATGGAGATGCAAAGTGTGCAAATATGCAAATGTTGTGCAGAGTTTATAGTTTATAGTTCAGCCGTTCAACAGCAGTTCAACAGTCTGATGGCAGCAGGGAAAAAGCTTCTGCAGAACCTGGTGGACCTGCAGCGGATATTGATAAATATTCTTATTTTCTGATAAAATCCTCTCGTCTGAACTAGTGAATTCATGTTTCTGCTGCTGTTCAAAGTCAAAATAACATTTTACTCCAGAAAAAAAAAATTTAATTTCTGTTTCGGTCTTTTTGCAGGAGACGTATTTGATGAAACACATGCGGAAGCACAACCCCGACCCGCTAACCGTGGCGGCGACGGTAGCCGCCCAGCAGGCCCAGGGCCTGACGCCCGGCCGGGGCCGCGGCCGCGGTCGAGGCCGGGGGGGCGGCAGAGGGAGCCAGCTGCAAAACCAGAACAACCCAAACAACAGCAATCAGAACCAGAACCCAGGGCCGCCGGGCAGCTACCAGCAGAGCCAGCAACCCTCTGAGGGCGTGGTGCCGTGTCCCTTCGACCTGCACCAGTACAAGACGGTGTCGGCCAATGAGATCCAGTACAAGCCGGTCAGCGTGGGCGAGCTGCCGGTGACCCATAAGGACCTGTGTCTGACCGTGTCCACGTCCGCCATCCAGGTGGAGCACATGAACTCGTAAGGCCGCGCCCGCCTGTCGGCCGACCCGCTCCGCCTGGGACAGAACCAACAGGCCGCAGTGTAAAAAGCTCCATTTGATTCACCTCATTCATCTTTACCGTCTTCTTAAAGTAATCAATAAAAAAAAAAAAAAACAAGAAACGTGGCTGAGGAAGGAGAAACTGTTACCTTCATCATCAGCCGCCCGCCTCTGGCTGCCGCGGGGTCGGCTTTAGTGGCTCTGAAGGACGATTTTAAAGGGATCGATGTGACGCTGCGACACAATCAGGAGGCAGAGGTCTGGTTCTGAAGCTGAGAACAACTTCAAGCTCCTCAGATTACAGATAATCTCCAGCAGGTCGAGTTCTGGCTCCTCCCAGAGGGGAGGACGGCTCCGGACGTTTCTGTCTCAAAAAATCACATTTTCGCTTTGAAATTGGGAACTTACTCACAAATAAATCTGCAGCTCAAGTTTCATCTTTAATGTTTTGTTTTCGCTGTAAAACGAGCAGCTGTAAATGATCTGTAAAATGAAAAATAACAAGACTCTCTGCAGATGAATAACTCACAGGGTGGCGGGGGGGGGGGGGAACCCAGATTAAACTCTTCTTAAAATATTCCCAATACTCTGAGAAAAGCAGAATGAGGAAGAACTGAGAAAAGTGATCGTTCAGAAACGGTGAAGAAATGCGAACGGACCCAGAAATCGGGTCGCCCGATCCGTCTGGAGAACGTTTTCAGTTTAGAAACTTTCTACATGTACTTCAAACATCCATCTTCAAATCCACGTCACATCTGAGGAGTCGGGGGGGGGGGGGGGAACCGTTTGGTTTTGGGAGCCTGAAGTCCTGAGCAACAGAACCCGGGTTCTACAGGAATGTTCTGAACCCGATGGGATCTGCAGCAGAGCGAAATAAAAAACGAGAGAGAGAGAGAGAAGAGCGGGACGGGGGAGTCCTACAGAAAGCACTTGATGAAGCTCGTACTTCACGCCTATGTTTGTCATCGTTTGTCTTTTGTTCTGTTTTTTAAATATCTATAAATCATGTTTGTATTTTTCTACCAACAGAGGAACACAGAGAGTCAGCAGAGTGAGTGCATGGAAGCGACAGGAAGGAAATGTTTGTTCCCGTTAGTTTTATTATTATCCTGGGAGGAGCAGCTTAAACGCCTCCTCGCTCCTCCGGGGGTCACCGGGGGGGCGATAGATGGGAAATAATGATTGTGTGATAAACACGGCTGAGAGGTACTGTTATCGACCTTTTTGTTTATTTTTAGCAACTTTTCATACATATTATTACTTTTGTTCTAACTAGTGCAAATGTTATCCACAGTATACTCACTCTGAGGCATTATTGCTGTATGCTGTACATAAAATAGGTAGAAAAGACTTTTTTTTTTTTGTTTTCCATCTGTAAAAGGGAAGTATGTCTCGTGTACAGAATATATAAAAACAGACCGTGTCTCAGGTCGACGACAGAAACCAACAAGCTCTGATACAAATTCTTATTAAAAACATGCAGCTTTTCTCTTTTAACAAAACATTTATGATGAGGATTTATTATTTTGGCCTGTTAAAAATAAGCAGGGCTGCTAAAACGATCTAATTAGTACTAATGCTGTTGCTTTAGGTTCATTTAAAGCATGATATTTTTTTTCATTTCATACAGAAAATAAATGAAAATTGTCAGAGAAATGTAACCGTAAACCTATTTTGACTTCTTTTTTTTTTAAATATATCATTTATGGTGCTGTGTAAAATGAAGCCACTCCTAACATGTTAAACTAGCATCAGATTAAAAGGTGACCTGGGACAGCGCTAGCCGTCTCCATCCAGTCAGAAGGTTCTAGCTGCCTGTGCAACAAGCCGACGGTCCTCATGTATACTCAACTTAGTCTGTCTCTGTGTCTTTTTATGGAAAAAAAAAATAACCTAGCAATGCTCCTGGTAAGCAGTTCTGAACTGACCTATGTTAAACTCTTGCATACTGTACGCACAGTTAAACCTCTTACTCATCTGAACGGACTGTTTCTTCTTCCCTTATGGAGAATAAAATTCAAAAACTGTTTATGACAAAAGGCCACGACTGATTTTTTTTTAATTATTATTATTTCAGCTGAAACCTCTAACGTCACTGGGACAGATGTGAGAGTCATAACTGTAAACATGTAATTTTCACACATTGACTACACGTTAATAACTTTAAGATCAGCAAAAGTAGCAGTTTTTGTAAGAAATGTCCAATTTAAACAGAATTATCACTTACAGATGAAAACTGGAACTGTTTAAAACAGGTCAGACTCATGGTTGCTTGACATTCTCCATTTTAATCTTCCGAGGTTTTACATAAGTAGATTGTTAATCAATTTAATGCAAAAAGACTTTGCATTAAATGTCAAAGGGAACAATTGTTTTTACCGTCTACATTATAGAGTTCATGTTTTGGCGATCTTTAATCAGGAGAACGTTACAATATTTTGAAATCTGTAGGATAACATATTTGCCAAGTTCTAGAATATATTTATTTATTTACCAGGTATAAGGCTTATGAAATAGAATCAAATCAATGCATAAGATTTTATTTAAACTACCGGTCAGTGTTTTTTTTTCACCAGAAAAGTCAAACACTAAACATGAATGGTCATAAGAAATGTATAGCATAAAAAGTATATTTCAATTCATTTAGTAATTGTATCCCTGTTTATTTAAGGCATCCAGGTAATCCAAAAGAACAACCAAACTTTTAAAGAAACATGATCATTTTTAATCAATAATTTAAATAATAAAAAAACTTTCTGTTTTATGAATTAAATTTTCAGCGAGATTACGTTTTTTTTTTTTTTCAGAATTGAATTGGAAAAGAGCGCCAACATTATTTTCTTATTTCTGTTTTTGCCTCCTTAAGCGTGACCAGACCGGGGAAAATGTTTAAAAATGTGATCATTTTCTGCACCTTCTATGAAACCCTGGAGAACAATAGATTCATAAAAATAAATTTAGAGGGGGAAATGCTTCATTTGTAGCTGGCGTTTGCCGTTTGAGCGGAGTTTAGTATGAGCAGTGTGTGTCCCGCCCACGCAAGACAGCCAGTGAGCTATAACAAACATCCACCCCAATGGGGGCGGGGTTTAGGCGTTCTCGGCCAATCACCGTCCCCCAAAACATTTAGATTTCAAATTCAAACGGACAAGACTGCGGATAAGACGGCCGAAGGGACCGCACATTTATTTTAAGGTATTTGTTGTTAATATATAATTTTTAATCCTCTTATTTGTCGATCAGTGGTCTGGAATTCATCGTCAAACATTTTTTTATCGTAGTTTTGTGATTTAACGAAACAGTTTATAGTTGTAAACTCGAGCTAAAACAAGTTCAGTTCAGCGACAACGCGGACGTTGGCAGTTAATTCACGATGGATTAGACGGGTAAGGTATTTGGAGGCAGATCAAATTAAAAATGTTTTTTTTTTGCTATGATTTAACTCATGTAAAAAACACGGTTTATTTTACAATAACGTGTGTTCTGCCTCGACAAACCATTTAAGCTACACTGGTTCCCAAATCCTGGTGGAGCGGACCGAGTTATCGCGATTAAACATGTTATTCTCGTTTTTTAAGCTAATTTAGTTTGCTTGATCTCTGGGTAACGTTATGATAAACGCATATAATATGCTTAGTCCTATGCTGTGTTTTGATTGTGCATTTTTAACGGTGACTTGTATATCTGTGCAATATAAACATCATTGTTTCAAAGTATGACTTGTATATATTTATAGTTTTGTTTGGGTAAATGAATCAAAACTTTCGCTGTGGGATTTTATTGTTAAAGAGGTTTATTTTAGGTCAGGAAAACGGCATGTTTATTTGTATTTTTTTTACCTCAACAGTGATGGGCGGTGCTCTTAAGTTTCTACACCATAACTATTCAGGCTATTGTGACATGGAAAAATCCCAAATATGTCTTTGTTGTAAGAAAAAGAAAAACAGTTCAGAGTGTGGCTTTTACTCAGTGCACCACTTCACTTTAACAGAAGGGATTTAGAACAGTGTGATTGAAAATACAGTTTCAATCACAATCAGTTTCAACGATAATTAGAGAAAATAAACTTTGTAAATGGTACATGTCAAGTTGTGACCTGTCATTTCTCTTCCTTTAATGTTGTTTTTTTGACCATTTATTGTTCGTCTGCCCTCAGATCATGTCCCGCCTCCCAGTCATGTCAGCAAAGAGGGTTCTCACCAGCAGCAGCTCTGAAAATTCCCAGGATATGGCTCCTGTGAAGGTTTGTAATAATAATAATAATAATAATAATAATAATAATAATAAAAGGCCTCCTACAACATTAGCGTGTTTTTCTTTGTCAGTGCTCCTAAGGTGGTGTAGGAACGTTTCCATTTTCTGGTATAGAACCCAGAATCTGTGTCACTGACGCCACTATTTGCTGTCTTCATGTGTTTTTGCAGAAGAAACTCCGTAAAGATGAGCCTCAGAAACCTCAAGCAGCTGCAACGGTGATCGGAGACAAGCGACCTCCGGCTGCTGCAGCCAGAGCTCCTCTGTGTACGTTGTGTTTTTATCGCTTCTGGACCTGGAGAATCTCATATGTTTGGAACTTTAGTTGTAGCACCAGGGATGACAGAACATCTGATCAGATCGTGTATTTCTTTTCATTTCGTTTTTGTTTTTATTTTTATTTTGTGTTTTTCTCCAACAGATCGGCCAGTCAGAGGTGCAGGAGCTGCCACTGTGGCTGCTGCTCCGTCCAGAGGTGAGACATGCTGTAGTAACTCAGTGTTTACACTACCTGGTGGTTTTGATGGAACGTGTCTGAGTGTAATGTTGTTCTGTTAGGTGTCCTGAAGCCGGCTGCAGCTTCTGCTGCCCCGAAAGCAGCCAGCATCAGACAACCACCCGCAGCTAAACCCAGTGAGAAACCGTTCATTATAGTTCACTTTAACAGGGAAGGTTCTGGGGGGGGGGGGGGGGGGGGGGGGGGGGGGGGGGGGGGGGGTTGGATTCAGTGTTTGCAGCAAAAGATCTGCAGTTCCATTATGGTGGAGATGGTGAGACGAGATTATCCAAGTTCTCTTTATTTATTTGTGTAAACAACATTAATTTATGAGTAGAAATAGTTTTTGATACACTGCAAAAAAAAGGAACTAAAAATAAATAAAAAATTATTATAATTAATGTCTTTTTCCTTGATTTGAGCAGGTAACTAAGACTATTTGCCAATGGAATAAAATTCATGTCCATTTTCTTATTTCAAGCGCAGAATATCTAATTATCTTATTTTAGGGGTAAAATACTTATTCCATTGGCAAATAGTCTTATTTTGCTGCTCAGATCAAGGAAAAATATACTAATTTCAAGAAAAATTTACTTACTATTAGTCCCTTTTTGCAGTGTAGATGGAAAAGGATTTTTATCCAAGCTGAACGCACAATAGTCATAACCTTGTTCAGATGATTTCTTTAAGGAGAAAAAAATGTTGAAACAGCCCAACAGCTTTTAGTTTAAGCTCTGAAATCCTTGACCAATCAGTAAACTTTATTCACAATTCCACTTATAGGGACTATAAAACGAGATGCTAAGTTAAATAAGTCACAGTTTATTGTGTTTGTAAAATTTTAAAAGACTTATGAAGCTGCTGTGTGTAGGTGTGACTGGAGGCGGTCGCCGTCAGCCATGGGACCTGAAGGGTAAAGTCACCGACATGGAGGGAAAGCTCCGCACCTACCAGACCAAGGTCAAGTCTGTGAACGAGGAGAACGAGGCGATGAAGGCCTCCGTAGCTCAAAGTCAAACCAGGATGGCTGAACTGGAGAGAAAAGTCGAGAGTCAGAAGATGAAACTTAGGTAGGAGCGGCTCAGCCACGACGCTAAACGACGTAGATGAAGGGCTGCTGACTTTTCTTTGTTCTTTGGTGTGCAGTGAGTACGAGAGGGAGCTGCAGAGGCTGTCTGGAGTCCAGAATGAATTGGAGAAAGTGTCGAGTGAGAAGAACCTTCTTCAGAAGGAGCTCGCCAATCTAGAGCAGAAATACAAAGTGGTTGAGACTCTGCGGGAGAGCCAGGAGACGGAGCTGCAGACTCTGAAGGTGAGAGTCTGGTTCTAAACGGGTCAGAGCTGCTAACAGATGAGTTACTAACAACTAGGGCTGAACAATTAATCGCATTTTCAATATAATCGCGATTTAGAAAAACGCAATTTCCAAATCGCTGAGTCTGCAATTTTTGGCTATGTAACAATTATGGAATTAGACACGTCCATTAGGTGTTGGTAAAATGTTTAAAGTGGGTTTGCCTCCACATGGAAGCGAAGACAGTTGCAGCAGTGAGATAATCTAATTTTATTACTTGTTTTAGAGTTTATATAATCATACATAGCATTAAGTACAGGTCAATCAGTTTAAAACATAAACATGTTTGTTGGTTTCACTTTATGTTCAACAAGGATTGATGTCCAAATCAACTAAAAGCTGTTCTCTTGAATAATATTCTGATTAATAGAAACATTGAAAGTTCTTGTTTTAAATAGTCCTTGTTTACAAACATCTTTATTTAGAGGCCATTTTTGTTGCTTGTGGTTAATGTAGAGAAAAGTCAAAATTGCAATTTTGGTTGAAATATATTGTAGGCAGAACGCAATCATTTCTGCTCTGAGTTTAGATGCTGTGGCTCTTTTAGCACCTGATCTACATAGCGAGAAAACAAAATGATTTGTTGTTTGTATATGTTTAAAAAGACATGATAAATTAAACTGGAAAAATAAATCGCAATATTAAGAAAAAAAATCGCAATTAGATTATTTTCCAAAATCGTTCAGCCCTACTAACAATCAGACCTGATCAGAGGGTGTAACTGTTTAATTTTCCTCTGCAGATGAAGCTGTCTGTGCAGGAATCAACAATGGCCCGGCTGCAGGCCACCCTGAAAGACACAGAAGAAGAAGTGTGCTCTCTGAAGGAGACGGTGGCGGAGCAGAGGGACGAGCTTCACGCCGGGGAGATGGAGCGCCGGCGGCTCCACAACACCATCCAGGAGCTGAAGGTGGGTCGCTGCACGGTGACGCCGCTCCTCCTGGTCCAGAGGTCGGCCTTTAGAGGCTAAAAAAACCTCTGGATGACTAGTGGAGCTGTTTTTATCTCTGATTATTAACCAGGTTGAGCTGTTAGCATCTGTTGATTTGATCTGAAACACTTTTGTGTCGCAGGGTAACATCAGGGTGTTCTGTAGAGTCCGTCCGCTGGACGACGGTGGTCTGAGTAAGCACATCCAGCTGGCAGCCAGCGACGACAAGTCCATAATGCTGGCCAAAAGCGAGGAGGTGAGAATGTGCCGAGGTTCTGCCGCCTATCAGGATGCCAATAAAAAATATTCTGAGCTGGTTTTTCTCTTCCTGCCTTACAGTCTCATACGGGTAAAACCGCAGAAACCCAGAAGAATTATCACTTCAGCTTTGACCGGGTGTTCGGCCCCCAGGCTTCGCAGCGGGAGGTGAATAATAAGGAAGCTCCGCTCATTTAGAACAGCTGCTGTAGTTTTTTTTTTTTTTTCTGTTTTTAGTGGAAAGCTTCATAGAAATGATGTTTTTTCAGATCTTTGACGAGATCTCGCTGCTGGTGCAGTCGGCTCTGGACGGATACAACGTCTGCTGCTTTGCCTACGGCCAGACGGGGAGTGGGAAAACCTACACCATGGAGGGAGAGGAGGTGGACGACACCAGGGGCGTCATCCCCAGAGCCGTGACGCAAATCTTCAGAGCCGGAGCGAAGCTGCAGTCACAAGGCTGGCAGGTTGGTCAGGATCATCATTTATTCAGACGATAAGTTAGATTAAAGCTGAGTTACTTCTACAGTCACTTTGGTCTGAAGTATAAATCTGTGCTTTTCCTCCTGAACTCTAAACAAACGATTGAAACCTTTCCTCAAAGCAGACGACATCATGGCGAATGTTTGATTAACCGTTTCCATCTTCGTCTCAGTTCACCTTCACTGCCAGCTTTGTGGAAATCTACAACGAGACCCTGCGGGACCTCCTGTACACCGGCAAGACCAGCAAGAGGCCCGAACACGAGATCCGAAAGTCCTCCAACAACGAGGTGACCGTCACCAACCTGACCTACGAAAAGGTCTACACCGAGGATCAGGTACGGCTCTGCTCCTGGTTTCACACCGTGAAATGTTAAACCTTACAGAAAATCATTTTTGCGTATTTATTTTCTCTCGTAGGTTCTTGGTCTGATCGCTTTGGCCAAACAGAACCGCTCCACGGCCCAGACCGCCCAGAACGACCGCTCGTCACGCTCCCACTCCGTCTTTCAGCTGCAGATCGAAGGAGTGAACGCTGGCAGGGACATCAAATGCAAATGTGAGTGTTGGGTCACATAAATGTAGCGTTGGCTTCATTTGTGCTAAAATATAAATGTTGACTGGAGTACAGTCTGCTATTGCTGCAGATGTAAAGCAGAACTCTGGAGAGGCGTTTAGAAAGTGGACAATAACTGAAATAGTCGGGGTTTTTTAATTGATTAGCAATGACCAGTGATCAGCCGTTCAGAGCTCACAGATTCTACAGTCACTGAATGCATCGTACCTACATGCCACCAGGTCGTAGTAACAGGCTCCATCAGAATAACAGCTTCTAGCTCCTGTTCCTGGACCTTTCATGGAGTCAGAACTCCATCATGGGAAGGAAATGAGCCTCAGACTGCTGCGCTGAATTCAGACGGCCTTTAACTCTGAGGTTGTTACTTTACAGAAACACACAGAATGCAAGTAAAAATCCGGGCCTAAAAGCCTCTGAAAATGAACTACAAAGTGAGCGCTCTCTTCTATCTGGACTTTTTCATTGATTTTTGTCAGGTGGGCTGTGCTGATATGTCATGTTAGCAAAGGATTATGGGATACCGTAAGGCCTGTTGGCGCCTGTAAGTGACGCTGTGGAGTTCCTGGCTGCTGGAGGGAACCTTCAGGCTACTTTTCTTACCTCCCTCCTCACTGACTGCACTATTCAGACAGATCTGATCAAGGCGACACTTCTGATTTGGATAAAGAGTCCTGGCTCTATAAAGGTGTTTAGATGGAGCCCCAGTGTCCTGTGGGGAAGCTGTTACTGAGGGGAAAAGATAATTTAGCTGTTTTCACCATAAGGAAGGTTTACAGTTCAGGTCAGTGGAAGCAGAAAGATGTAAGAAATTCTTTAAAAATAATATTTTTCTCCTGCATCCCAGAACATCTGATTTTTCTCTTCGGTTCATTAAGACTCAAAGTGAGGCAGGCGCTCAGTAGATGGAACGATGCTGAAAATGTTAGAAAACAGTTTCTCTCTTTGGTCCCTTTGAGCTTTCAGTCTTTACCATCAAAGGTTCTGCATTTGGAAAAGCCGGCATCCTTTTTGAAACGTTAGTTTAGACAAGGATTTACATTTTTAAATATAGAGAATCGGTGCTCGGCTCAAAGAACACAAGGATGGGTGAAAAGTTTTATGCCTGAAGCTGGTGTTCATTCTGGACTGATCGCGTTAAATCCTCAACAAATCTATAAAATCACTATTTAGTAATACTAGCAATTCTAACTGCGCTTATTTCTACTATAAGATCCTAAAAACTTTAAAATCTCAAACCTTTTTCCCCATTTGTTGCAGCTTCTGCTCCTGGTATAAATACCTAAAGGTTTAAAAGGAGATCATTTTCTCACGTCTACATATTCTAATTATTAAAGAGAAATATGAATAACATTAAATTTTTATTTAGAAACACCTTTGTAACTCAAGGTTGCCGTACAAATGAAAACTGAAAAGCAATCAAACCAACAAACGTGCTACGAGGAATCGACTGACATTAGTATTATGAGTCAAAACTTAAAATAAAAACAGAAATCAGATCCCAGCTTATTGGGTTCTAGTTGTAGCGTAGAATTGTTTTAGTGTTGTGAACATTTTCCTGACGGATCCTCTGGTCTCCATGTGTTCAGCCACGCTTTGCCTGGTGGACCTGGCCGGCAGTGAGAGGATGGTGAAGAGCCAGTCTCAGGGGGAGAGATTCAAGGAGATGACGTCCATCAACAGCTCCTTGTCCAACCTGGGCATCGTCATCACTTCTCTGGCCAACAAGGTCTGTGAGCCCTGAAATAAAACCAACCTCATTCATCCAGGAGTCGAGCCGGCGCTCATTCTGTGTCTGAAACTGTTTCAGGAGAGCCACGTTCCCTACAGGAACTCCAAGCTGACCTACCTGCTGCAGAACTGCCTCGGAGGAAACAGCAAGACGTGAGTCCTCGCCGCTTTAGGACATTAAAACATTAAAACAGACGTTAACTGAAGAGGAATAAATACTGTTGCTGAGACACACCAGAGGGAGAGCAGCTTCTAACTTTAACTTTTCTCTCTCCAGGTTAATGTTTGTGAACGTCTCTCCGGAGCCGGAGAGCTTTGGGGAAACCCTCAACTCTCTGAGGTTTGCCAGCAAGGTCGGTGAAATCTGTCTGTTAACGCGACTCTACGATATTTATAATGAAACAGGGTGCTTGCGCAAGTCTTGAAAGTCTTAATAAGTATGGAATTTTGAAACACTGTTTTCCAGACCTTGAAAAGTCTTGAATTTTGTGTGAAAGTCTTAATAAAGTATGGGGGAAAAAATGTATGGTAGAATTTTACAGTATGCTCAAAGGCATTGTGAAATGAGAAATAGGAAGGTAGGCTATAAAACTATAATTTTACTAACTGGTCACGTACTGTATTAGCCTAATGGAATCAAACACTTGTTTGATGTGAAATTCATGTACTTGTGATTTTCATGTTTTGAAACGTTTTCATCAGTAAAAGCATAATTTACTGTGAATAATGCATTTGTTCATTGAATACTAGCCTATAAAAATTAACATTTCTAATAAACAGTTTGTATAATCTCAACCAATGAAGTAGGCAGTAGGCACACAAGTATACAAGTACATAAAGTTAAGGTCTTGGGAAAAAAATATCGGTTTTAAAAAAAGTCTGGAAAAAGTCTGGAATTTTAATTTGGAAAAAGAGCAAGCACCCTGTGAAATTACATAAACTTTTTATTTCTGAAGAAAAAACAGTGCCCGTATTCTCAAAGATTCCCAGAGAACTCATACCTTAGCCTAAAAATTCCTACCTAGGGACTTTAGCTCCAGATCGATTCAGACGCTGCTGAGAGCGACTCTGAGTAAAGAGACAAATGTTTCTTAGTGAGGAGGCGTGGTTGACTTTTAAGAGCTGTGATTGGTTGATGATGTAAGGAGAAAAAACAAATGTGCTCCCAGAAGAAGGCCAAACATTGGCAGTGCGGGTCAAAAGTCTTGCCCAAGGACACAACAGCTGAGACAGTCTGAGCCGGGGATCGAACTGGCAACCCGCCGGTAACAGGACAAACTCCACAACTCCTGCTCCACTGTTAAAGAAGTTCATGTGTTAATTTCCTCCTCTGTGGATCGGCCAATCAGCTCTCTCTGTTTCCACAGTCTTCCTGCTTAAAATGCTCTTAGGCTCGATAAAATTCCAAGAAACATCTTAGAATTCAGGAAATTCCAAGATTTTTCCTAAATTGGCGTCACTGAGCTACTTTTTATTCAGAGGAATCTTTTTGAATACGGGAACTGATCTTTATCTTGTTTCCTAATTATCCCCTGGATATTTGAGTAGAACCTCGTTTAGACAGTTTGCTGATCAAACACGGCACTTATTCAGGCTCTTTATCATCAAAAATCATTCATATTTAATTTTTACCATAAAACCGTTTTTATAATTTTTGGTTTTCTATTTTGCAGGTGAACGATTGTGTCATCGGGACTGCAAGCTCAAACAAGAAATAACTATATTGTTAAATGAGCTTTTTTTATACTTCTGTAATTGCCCCAATAAATGTTTTTACCTGCTTTACTGCCGTTTGGCTCTAATTGCGGCGCTAAAGTGAAGTTTCTGTAAATCCTCAGGGCCTCTATTAATCACCAACAGGCTTTTTAATATTCTTTGTTTTTATCAGCGGTCTCTGTAAAGTTGGCCGAGCTGTACCTGTACATATTTGTTTGTCAGCTTTTTTTCTTTTTTTTTTTTTTTTTTTTTTTTTTTTTTTTTTTTTTACCTCTGTAGCTTTGACATTAATTTTCTATCACTGATGTTTTGTTGGGGGAAAAAGATCCATATTGTTAATTATTTTTCCTCATCTTTTGTCAATATGAATAAAAGCAAAGCAGTTGTAGTGATTTCTTTATCCTTCTGATCCACTTACTACAGCTGTGCCATCTGGTTTCTTCCTTTGTTACATTCCAACCTGTATTTGCAATTTTATTTTGTTTTATGTGATGGATCTGCTCCAAATGGCCTAAACTGATGAAATTAAATGGCGGAAAAAAATATTAAAAACAAAAAATGTAACACTTGTGTGCATAAGTATCCTATCCTCCCCTTTTGCTATGAAGCATCATTCTGCTGCAACTAGTTCTCTTCAAATGTCTTATAAATAGTAAAATTAAGTTCTTCTGTGTGCAGTCAGTGTCACATGACCTGCCTGTATTATTATAGCTTTTAATCAGGAACGCCATATTGGATCACTTCCTGTTGTCTTAGATAGTAATTGTGATAATATGGCAATACGGTTCTAGTTGTAAAGGCTATGTTGGACTATAGTGACGTGTCATTTGATGATTTTGTTGATTGTGTCACTTCCTTGTTGAGTTTTGCATTAGCTAATGTAGCACCTTTGAAAACGAACATGATTATTCACATGAAGCTGGCTCCCTGGTTTAATTTAATTAATTTAAGAAATTGGAGAGAAAATGGTGCTCTACACATCTAGAGGAATCCTACCTAATCTGGAAAAAGGTCAAGGTTTGGTTTTGCATAAAAAGGTCCTTTTGTAAAGTTAGAGCAGCATATTTTTCATGAATAGAAAATAAATGAGTTAGTCATAACGCTGTTGCTCCATTCATTCCCTCAGCTCTCAGCAGCGATTACTTTATGGGATTCTTTATAAATTAAATAAAATAGATTCTAAAATCGTTGGCATCCTCCCAAACGTGATTAATTCATCCTCAGAGAGGGAGGAGGAATTTTTGGAACCGGTCGGTCTTTGAACTGTTTAGAAGCAGTAGCTTTCAGAGTTATCTAAAAATTTTGCTTAATCTAAACATTCTACTTGTCTGTTTGACCCAATCAAGTTATTTAAGGAGGTATTACAAATGAATAAATGTGTTAGATCTCAGTGCAACATTTGATACAGTTGATCCTAATATTCTAGAAAGACTAGAACATACTGTGTTGCTTAAGGGAAATGCGTGAGGGTGGGTTTCCTTTTATCACCTCAGGAATATCGCCAAAATTGGAAACATTCTGTCCAGGGGTGATGCTGGAAAAACTAGTCCATGAATTTGTCTCACTCTGCTGAGTTCTCCTACTGCTCTCCTATATGAAATGCTTGTTCGTTCAACTTTTAACTTGCAATGAAATAACCATTTTATTTCTGAGAAAATATCAGATCCATTTATTTCTCCTAATTATCAGCTTTAAAACTTTGTTTATAGACCGTTTGCTGTCAAAACCACTTACAAAGGCTCTTTATCATAAATCGTTCATATTTTAATGCGTAATGCTTGTTTATCATCACCCTGATTAATCAGAACATTCACTTCTACTGTAAGAAAACTTTTTTAGTTTCCTGGTTTTTCTGTGACTGTGTCACCAGGACGGTAAGCTCCAACAAAAAAAATGTAAATCCTGTTTTTTTTTTTTAGATACTTATGTACTTTTTATTTACACTTTTGTGAGTTTTTAAAGAAACATTTTGTGTACCTTAACTTTTAATCTTCTGAGTTTTAACAATTGCTCTTAATGACACTTAACAATTAGTTTGTATTTTATGTCCCTACAACTGCCTTTCTTGACCATCTACTTTAACTGGTTTGTAAATGTTTGTACCTGCTTTATTTGACAAACTCGGTGTTGCGTTTGGTTCTTGTGGTGCAAAAGGGTATGAGAACTAAATTCTCAGGGTTTATTATAGTAATCACTACCAGGCTTTTAAATATTTTTTTAAATGTATTTATTTTTTTATTTTATTTATTTTTTATTTTTTGCTCTCAACGGGGATCAGAACCATGTTAAATAGAGAATTTAAATCAGGATGGATTTTTATTTCTCTTGTCTTCGTTGACATAATTCATGAAATTATTTCATAAAAAATAATCACATTAAAGTGCAGAAATATGGGTGAAACGCTGGGATTTTATTCATAGTGGACACATATTTGTTAATGAAGAAAAACACCACTGGTTTAAATCTTTAAGAATATGGAAATAAATGCAGTTTTAAGTGTGACAGTTTCAGGGTTTCAACGTTTTTATTTCTAATGCAGATATTAAAAATATTAAACTTTCATGTCTCACACGGTGACTCCAGCTTCTTAAAGGCTTGGTGTAAATAGCAGCTTTTCTGTCGGCCAAAGTCTGGCTCGCCTGTCTGGAGCCGCCTTAAAGGCGCAGTGTCGCTGTCTGCAGCCGCAGGGTTCTGACGGGCGACGCGGTTCGGTACGATGCGCCTGGAAGTTCGGCTTCTGGGTGACCTGGCAGCGGTTCCTGCCCTCAGCGCCGCCTCGGACCGGACGTGTGCGGGCCGCCGGGACTGAAACGGTGAGCCGAACCTGCCGCTGCAGCCTCAGCCTCAGCTGGGCGAGCTAGCCGCGGCTAACAGGCTAACGGGACCAGCTGTGACGGAGCGATGGAGGCTGACGGCGGTACAGATGTTTCTCACGCTTCTGCGGCCAGAACCGGGCTGACAGTCCGGCTCAGGACCCGCCGGCAGCCCGGAGCTCTGCTCTCTGGGTTCTGTTCAGATTCTCTCATGCACTCTGCAGTAAAGTGTTGTTATCGGTGCTGTTGTTGACTGTGGAGAACCTGAAGTCTACCTGGTAAACTAGCTGCCACCTAGATAAATCTGATGTCTGATGCATGACATGCAACAGAAATGAACTTAATTGGCTGCAGGACATGGAAACACCTGATCTTAAAGAAACTGTCCTGCCATGAGGGATGATCTGCAGATTATTTCAGTTTAATGTTAATCACCTCTAACATCAAACTTTTAGTCCAAACACTTGACAAAAGGCTGAAAAAGATCAGTTTCTTTATATGTTTGATCAATTCGCAACCTCGTTATCAGATCTGCCAGGAGAAAATAAAAATATGTAGAGAAACAGATCATTATCAGACATTATAAAGCTTAGATTTAGATTAAATGATTGTGTCTTGCAGGTAAATCTTAGTGTGTTTCTGAATGTTTTGGTTAGTACTTGTGAAGTGCATCAACTGGTTTAACCGTAAATCTAACAGAACATATTATGCTTCTTCAACTAAACTTAAATAAGCCATAATAAGCATAAATGGCTAAAGCTTAAAATATTAATGGGTGTGTTGCAGTTTAAGTTTCGAAAAAAAAGAAAAATTTAAAATTTTTTTAGAGTTAATTTAAATTTGTAGCCTAGTGGCGCAAAAGGGATGGAAATGCAATTGTTAAGGCTGCAGAATATATTGTGAAATTATCATTATTACATCTCAATATTACAAAATACTATTTGGCAGGCTGGAAAATCTTGGCCAATATATTCTGAGGGTCTTGCGATCACACAGGCTGCAGCATGGTGGCGCTGTTGCGAGCGATGGTCCTGGGTTTAAATCCCAGCGGTGGCCTGTTGAATGTTTTCCCCCCACGCACGATTTCTTCAGATACTCTGGCTTCTGTCATCGTGCATCACCAGAACCGGGCTAAAGGAAGAAGAACTTTGTCCAGAGCTGCTGCTTCAGACTCCGTTCTTCTTCTACTTTTCCCTTTCAGGATGGATTGGTCTCCATCTAACCCGTCTTTTGCATTTTCTTCTCTCACACACACGCTACCTTCATGTCTCCTTTCATTCCACCCATAAATCTGCTTCAGACTCCATTATTCTCAGCTGACAGAAAAACCTGCAAATAACGAGCTGCATTTTTATTAATTTAACCATCTGCTTTCAGGAACGTTTATAATTTGCAGAGAACATGGAAGTTGTCAGGGTGGGACAGTTGTCAGCTTTGTTAGCTTGCAGCTGGAAGGTTCTTGGTTCAAATCCTGGCCCTGGGTCTGTTTGCATTGAATTGATATGTTCTCTCTGTGCATTTGTGGGTTTTCTCCTGATACTCCAGCTTCCTTGTGTGTTTGCATGGTGGCGTGTCTCTGTGATGGACTGGTGACCCAGTCCAGGGTGTGGCCCGCCTCTCACCCGATGAAAAAAGAATAAGCTGGTGTCAATAATGGATGGATGCAAGTTATTAACATATCCCTGGTTTAAAGCAGTCAGCCTCTGCTCTGTGATGGTCCAGCTTTGATTCGTCAGCCAACCTAAGCAGAGCAGTCAGCAATGCGCTGCAGAAGAAAACGACCACAGCCGTAATCATAAGAATATGAACTATTAAGAGTCTGAGGGCTGTTTCATACAAGCAGAAATTAGGGATCCAGGATAAGAGATAAAGCCGGGCCTGAACTGTTGTGATCAGATTATCCTGGTTTTATTCGTTTTAAGCAGGAAGGCCAATCCAGGCTCAGGAGATGCTTCTATGTTAAGCCAGGTTTAAGTAATTCAGGTAAATGTCTGCCCTCAGCTTTTTTCAGGAGACCATGAGGTGGATCACAGATTCACTGACGCTACAAAGGATGAGACGCGTGCACCGAACTACAAACCATCCTCTGATGGAGGCTGATGAGGAATTGAAGCACATCGCACTCACATGAACAAATAGAAAGCACAATTACAAATTGCAAAAGCACTACAACATTAACAAAACGGAAGAGGTACGTCCCAGTGGGAGACCTAAGAAATTGCTGATTGCTCTACAGCTCGTTTTACTTTAACAACTCCCCATTACTAAGGGGTGGACCTTTTTTGTTTCAATTTGCATGTCATCTAAGCCATAACGAGGCCTTTGTTGGGCGCTACTATAAAGCTTGGAGCTCCACATTACTCCATACATTTTGAATTGAGAAAGCTTTCTGGATAGGAATCGAAACGTGTTCAAACTTTGAAAAAATAAAATAAAAATTCCAGTTGTTTTGTTTTTTAACCTTTTTAGAATGACCATGACCTGGATGACTGAGAATCTTCACCAGCGTAATGCTTTTGTTAATATTGTAATGTTTTTGTTAATGTTGTAGTGCTTTTGTGATTTGTAATTGTGCTTTCAGTTTGCTGAAGTAGTTTGCACCTCAGGGCCACCGTAATATAGGGAAACATTTGTTTGTACTACTACTTATATAGCAAAAAATACATAAAAGGTTAAAGCGTTTCTTCTTATCTATCAGATTCTGTGACTGTAGAGGGCGCTGTTTCACTGACCCCTTCAGTAACTCCTGAAGCAGTAAAGCAGTAGATGAAACTTTTTTAGCAGACAGCCTTTATATAACAATATTCACCTCAAATCAGATTTTAATGATTAATACAAACATTGTTTGGGTTTAAAACATTAAGCATAGACTCTAAAACAAACTGAAAGAAGTTAATGAAGGATACCTGATATGCAATGAAATGACCTATTCAGGATAAAATATATCAAATAACATAATATTCTTTCCCTGCACAGTAGTTAGGTCACTGAGCCTCATGGTTTGTGAAGTATTTTTCCTTTTTCAGGTGGTAAGATCACGTATTATGTGCACTTGAGGGGAAATATGTTTTGTCTGGAGAAGGCAGCAAACAGCGCCCCCTAGATTTTGATGAAATTGTGGAAAATGGTGTAACACTTTATTAACAACAGCTTTACCTCTTTATTAGCCACTTTAATTCCCTCAACACATGCAATGGTTTATTAAAGGCCTTTCTGTCTAACTTAGAACAACAGCAGTCTTCAGAAACACAGTTTAACAGTAACAATGTTATTAATGGTATAGATAAAAATCTTATTCCATTGGCAAATAGTCTTACCTGCTTAAATCAAGGAAAAAATACATTAATTTCAAGAAGATTCGACTTACTTTTAGTTCCGTCTTTGCAATGTACCATTTAGTTTCTGATCAGTTTGACCGCTGTCTGAACAGATAAGGTACCAGGATTAACTTAGCCTGGCTGTTAGCCTGGTCTGGAGCAGGCTAGCTGCACAGAATAAATCGCTGTGGTAAGTGATGCGTTACTGCTTTTGTGAAACCGAGTTCACGCTTAATTCAGCCAGAATACCTGGAAAATCCTGGCTTAATCCTCTGTTTGTGAAACAACCCTATGGAAAGATAGCTTCAAGTGGCAGCAGGTAGAAAGAAAAGTAAAGGGTACAAGAATGAAGCCCTGTGGTACCCCGCAGGAAATTAAATAATCAATGCTGACACAGGAGTTTAACTCTCTTTGATCCTCTTATTGTTCTGGTTGCTCATTCTCGTGTTTTTTGGGGTAAACATGTGTAGAGGATGTGGATTAGCTACAAGCTCCAGGAGCCTGAAAGTTTTCCTTCCATCCCAGATGCAGGCGGTTCCCATGGAGGTGGGAAGCAGCAGCGGCGGCGGCGGCTCAGGTGGATCCGTGATGGAGGTGAGCTTCCCCAGCGCTCAGACCTCGGTGCTGGACAGCCTTAACCGGCAGAGAGAGGACGGCAGTCTCTGCGATCTGTCCATCCACGTCCAGGGACACGTGTTCAAGGCCCACCGCTGCGTCCTGGCCGCTTCCTCGCCGTACTTCCATGACCAGGTGGGTGAGTTTGGCCCGGCGCGCTTCTGAGACGATAACTCAGTAGTTCTGTCAATTATGAAAAACATGACACTTATTTTTATTTCTCTGATTAGGGTCTATTTCTCTCACTCTGCTGAGTTCTCCTACTGTTCTCCAATTTGCATTGCTTGATTGTAATTTAATCTTTTACATAATTTTGTTTCTTCATAGAAGGTACACCTGGTCTGGCGTTCTGTTAGCTGTGACATCATCAGGGGAGGCAGATCATCCGCTATTACCATCTAACATAGAAAGTACTCCTGGGTCAATGTGAGCTTCTGAGCTTTCTGTGTCTCTGCTCTGTCTTCTCTAACATAGAAAGTACTCCTGGGTCAATGTGAGCTTCTGAGCTTTCTGTGTCTCTGCTCTGTCTTCTCTAAGCCCCAGTGGGTGGAGGCAGATGAGCGTTCACACTGAGCCTGGTTCTGGTTCTGCTGGAGGTTCTCCTCCCTGTTAAAGGGGAGTTTTCCTCTCCACTGTCGCTTCATGCATGCTCAGTATGAGGGATTGCTGCAAAGCCATCAACAATGCAGACGACTGTCCACTGTGGCTCTACGCTCTTTCAGGAGGAGTGAATGCTGCTTGGAGAGACTTGATGCAACCTGCTGGGTTTCCTTAGAGAGGAAACTTTCTCACCAACCTGGAGGATCTGATGGAAGCTGACTTTGGAAAGAGCCTTGAGATGATCATGTTTCATAAATTGGCGCTATATAAATAAGATTGAATTGAATTTAGAACAATTACAAATCATTGATTCTTTTTTTCCCAATCATATTGACTCTTTAGAAGTGATCCAGGGTTTGTATTTCTGACGTTTTGGTCCTGTCCCCTGGTCCAGGTGCTGCTGAAGAACATGTCGACGGTCTCCATCCCTGCGCTGATGGACCCGCTGGCGTTCGAGGGCGTCCTGAGCTGCGCCTACACCGGCCAGCTGCGGATGCTGCGCGACGACATCGTCAACTACCTCACGGTGGGCAGCGTGCTGCAGATGTGGCACATCGTGGACAAATGCACGGAGCTGCTGAAGGAGGGCCGAGCTGCTGCGGCGGGAGGCGGCGGTGGAGGAGGAGGAGGAGGAGGAGCGCAGGATGGAGCGGGTGGAGGTCCTGCTAATCCCGGGTGCAGCAGCAGCAGCAGCGGTGGTGAAGCTGGTGAGACCAGTAGAGCTAGGAGCTCAGACGCTGTGCAGGTTGTGGAGCCCAACGACCCCCAGAGAGTCCCCCAGCCGTCCAGTCGGCCCTCGGTGAGTGAGAGCCAGTCGCCCAGCAGCACCAACTACTTCAGCCCCCGAGACGGGAGCAGCTTCCTGGGAGGAGGCGCGGCTGCAGGGGGGGCTTCCCTGGATGGAGGCAGAGCCAGCAACACCCCGAGCTACTGCACCCCATCCGGAGGAGAGGAGGCCCTGCTGATAGAGGAGGAGGAAGAGGAGGCGGAGGAAGAGGAGGAGGAGGTGATGTACCACCAGAGGAAGAGGGGAAGAGGAGGCGGCAGCGGGAGGAGGAAGAAAGTGAGCTCAGTGCTGGAGCAGGAGGTCGGCGTCAGCGACAGCTTTGGGGTTTCCTCCTATCAGGTAAATTTTTCTTTGTCCATTTGCTGCTTTGTGAGTAATTTTCTTTTTTTTTTTATGATAAATAACGGCTGTGTTGCTTTTTTCTCCTCCTGCAGGACGGGGAGGAGTCAGAGGTGGCGCTGCAGAAGCGTCCCACCTACAGCCAGCCCAGCATCATGCCCCGCAAACAGTGGGTGGTGGTGAAGACGGAACGGGCGGAGGACGACGACCTGATCGTGGTGTCCGGAGAGGAGGGAGGGGAGGAAGAGGAGGACGAAGACGAGAGGGAGATGGAGCTGATCCGAGAGCGGGAGAGAGGCAACTTCAACATCTCCAACATCAGGAGCCTGTCGGCAGAGCTGGCGGGCCGGGCGGAGAGCGACATGGACTCACAGGTGGGCCCAAAGTCAACGCCGGTATGTTGCTCCTCCAAAAGTGTTCACAGCCTTTAGTTTTTCACGCTTGGTCACGTTACAACCACAGAGTTCTGCTAAATCTTGTGTTTTTCAATGTTTTTACAAATAAAATCTGAAAAGTGTGGCCTTTTTTTTTATTTTGCTCCCTTTAATCTGATTTACCTAAATGAAATCTAATGTAACTGTTGTAGTTTTTCATACGTACACTGCAAAAATAGAAGTAAAAATAAGTAAAATTTTCTTGAAATGAGTCTATTTGCCCTTGATTTAAGCAGGTAAATAAGACTATTTGCCAATGGAATAAGATTTTTGCACTTAAAATAGGAAAAATTCATGTCCATCTTATTTCAAGTTCAGTCTATCTAATTATCTTATTTTAGGGGTAGAAACACTCATTCCATTGGCAAATTATCTTATTTACCTGCTCAAATCAAGGGCAAATACATTCATTTCGAAAAAACTTTACTAATTTTTAGTTCTCTTTTTGCAGTGTAGATCACTTAATTTACAAATATGGTTTAATTTAACCTCAGTATAAACACATATGTGGCGTTTCTGCTGAAAGCAATGAAGGAGATACAAGAAAAAGGGCGACAGAATGTCCTCTGGTCATGTGAGGCTATTAGGTCGACATGGAAAACTTACATTTAACGCCCTGAACACACCATTACCATGGAGAAACATGACAGTGGCTGTACACTGCAGGGATGCTTTTCTTTATCAGGGACAGGGAAGCTGAGTTGATATGAAGATTAATTGAGCTACATACAAAAACAATCCTGGAGGAAAAGCTGTTAGAGGTTCCACAGCAATGGTGTGGAGGTCCAGGAGGTAGCAGGAAAGGAACCCTGAACATACAACCAAAGCTACATTGAGATACTTTAGATAAAAGCATATTGATGTGTTCAAATGGCCTAGTCAAAGTACAGACCTAATTCTCACTTTGAGAATCTGTGGCTAGGCCTGAAAATTATTAGCTAAAGTAGAAAACAACTGGACTTTTTCTCTTCTTCCTCTCATCAAAAAAGCTTCTTCATCTCTGAACACGGTTTGAAGCAACTATCTAGATGTTTTAGTCAGAACAATCCCACTAACAGCGCCATCAGTGTCACTGATGGGACAAATAGGACACGTAAAGTCCAGCTGCCTGGCTGTCATGTCCCGGTGGACCGAGAATCTAAATCAGCTTGATCTGATTAAGTTTCGGCTGTTTAGTTTAAAGCAATGGGCAAAAAAATCCTGGCTTTTGGTGTAAAATAATGGTAAAAAAAAGCTTCAGCTGTTGATTCAGAAGGACTGAATACAAATGCATGCCACACTTTTAAGACTGATATTAGAAAATGATGAAAAAGCTTGAGGGGTGTGAATACGTTTGCAGGGCGCTGTAAGTGGAATGTTTAAATATGTTGAAAACTCAACCTGATGTCCGAGGTTAAAGTTAAAATTTTTATAATCACAAGAGAAGAACAAGTTTTCTAAATTACAGTCCAGGAGTCCGAGGCAGCAAAGCATTCTGGGAGCGCTAATAACCCTGAAGGCCTCAGTGAAGCATGGCGGCGGCTGCGTCATGCTGTGGGCTGAATCCGTCTGACGCTCTGGTCCTGATCTGAGCTGCTGTGTTTCTGCAGGTGGACTACTGCCAGTCGACGGAGGACTACCTCAAGTTTGAAGGCAGCCTGATCGAGCAGACCTTAGCCCAGCACCTTCATGACAGCGCCGCGGGTCAGAACCAGAACACCAGCCGGGCCGTTTCCGCTCTGCTGGGTCAGGTCCAGTCGGCGGCCTCGGCCCGGGCCCAGCTCTTCCCTCTGGACATGCAGGGGAACCAGATCCTGCTCTACAGCCAGGCGTCCGGCCTCTCCCTGGACCCGGCCGCGCCCGCGCTGGGCATGATGGGCGGAGCCTCTTTCAAAGCGCCCGGCCTGGAGCACGGCGCCGTCCAGCTGCAGGCCGGGCTGGGGGCGGACGGCTCGGGCGGCGGCGGCGGCGTCGCGGGCGGAGGCGGTGGCGGCGGCGGCTCCGGGGGGACCACCAAGGTGTTCATGTGTCACTGTGGGAAGACGTTCACCCACAAGAGCATGAGGGACCGGCACATCAACATGCACCTGGACCTGCGGCCGTTCCACTGCCCCGTCTGCGCCAAGAAGTTCAAGATGAAGCACCACCTGACGGAGCACATGAAGACCCACACCGGCCTCAAGCCCTACGACTGCCTCGGCTGCGGCAAGAAGTTCATGTGGCGCGACAGCTTCATGCGCCACCGCTCGCACTGCGAGAGGCGCGGCGGGCCGGCGGAGGCCGGAGAGGGCGGGGCGAGCGGCGAGGCGGGGCGGCGAGGAGGAGAGGACGGCCCGGATTACACCTCCACCGCCCACCTCCTCCTGCCTGCAGCCGACGGAGGTCAGGGAGGAGGACCGAGAGGAGGAGGAGGAGGAGCGTCTGGGTCTGGTGTGGGAGGAAGCCAACATGGCAGCAACGCCGCCGCCGCAGGGGCGCTGCTGGGGGGGGGGCTCCCAGAGTCCGGGTCCGGATCCGGGATCAGGGATCTTCGGGGGTCTGGGATTGGCCCGGGGGGTTTGTGACGAAGACGTGTGTGAGGTCAGCGCAGATGGGAGCAGCGTGACCTAAAGCTGGGTCTGGTCCCATAAGTTCTCCTGGTTCTGATGGTTCTGGTGGTTCTGGTTGTTCTCCTGGTTCTGATGGTTCTGGTTGTTCTGGTTCTGATGGTTCTGGTTGTTCTGGTTGTTCTCCTGGCTCCTGCTGCTGTTTCGTTCAAGTCTTTTTGTCGGTCTCACCAGGTGAATCAGACCTGTAGATTCAGATCTGCTCTGCGTGTCGTTCAGTTTCACGGTTCTTTCGTCCTAAACGATTCAGTTTTTTGCACAAACAGATTTGAAAAGTGGCCTCATCAGAACCGGACCGTCGACCCAGAATAAGCTGTCAGTTTAAATATTCTACGGTGTTCCTGAGGTTAATTTTTCTGCGATCCGTGGAGGAACATGGGTTTGCTGAGATGAACTGGAACCATGCTGGTTTCTTGGATGGAGGAACGCTCCAGATTGCTGGGATTTCTCCGCAGGTTTGTGTTTTGACCCGTTGCTGTGCCCAGAAAAAAACCCCGCAAGACTGATCATAAGCAGAAAAATAAGTTACATTCATGTTTTTATTAGAATCACAGAGCAGCAGGATTTTTTTTTTATTTTTGTAACACATTTTACTGTCACCCTGAGATTAAGGAATAATTAAGCCGGATTCATCTCATCGTGCATTTTAATGGATTATTCTCAGATATTCTACACAGAACAGATTCACACAGGTTTGTCTCTTTGCAAATGTTAATTTTTCATGATAAAACAAGAACAAACATCTAAATATTCCACCTTTATATGAACCGCTGCTAGAATTAAAATCTGACTCACTGCAATTCCTAATTTTAACTTTTAGGGAGCAACAGAGCGACTCTTAATGTTTTTATTCTGTTCTCAGGTTTTGCACCTTGGGGAAAAAATTATTAATATGATTATTTCTATACATATTAAAAATGTAAGACTTATAAGACGTTCACTGTTCAGGTGTATTCCAGTTTTGTCTCTTAATTGGACGTTAAAAGAAGTGGACCTGATTCCTCGGAGTTCAGCTGGATGGATCTGTTCCCAGATGTTCAGTAAATGAGAAAAAAATACCGTTCATTTAATCTGACTATAAATTAATCTGGTTTTATGGTGTTTGCAACAAAATTGATAGTTTTGTCAAATTTATTTACTGGTCCAGGTAAAGAAAAACAGTAATTTTATTTAGTATTTTTTCGTTTACAGCATCTAAACTATATGTGTGCATTATAGTTTAAAAATATAGTTTACATTTATCACATTTATATGAAAAACATAGCATGATAAAATATTGGGTTTTAAAAAACATACATTTGTCTGTTAATGACCCCTGGAACTATTTGAATACAAAAGAAAATTTCAAAAGGTTACAAAATAGTCTGTGATGTATAGTAAAATATGTTGGAGGCCATTTTTTTTAAATTAACATTTGGTCTAATTCAAGATAATCTAAATAGATTCCTGTGCATTTTCTCATAAACATAGTTTACATATACTTATAATATAGAGTTTTATAAATTCTTGTGTCTTATTTCTCTTGGTTTGGACTGAATGGTTGAATATTTGTTGATCTAAGTGCATTTTTCTGGAAAAAGCTGTGATTTTTGTTTTCTTTCAGAGCTGAACTACGTGTTGAGACAGACTGTTATAAAAAAATTATCTATTTGAAGTGTAAAGGTAAATTTAACGTAATTAAACTTAAAATTTAAAGCATTTAATGGGAGGAGAATTTTGTCTCCAGCCCTTTGAGAAGAAAGGTCAAAATTCTTAATAATTTCATATTGTCTTAGTAACTGAGTTTGGAATATTTACGTGTCTTTATTCCTTTAGGAGTTCAGGACAAGTTATTGATATTCCGACACAAAGATGTAACAATCAGAGACTTAGGAAATGTATTAGTTTGACTAATATGTTTAAAATGTGACCTTATAGGTTCACCAGTTTGGTTCTGGCCACTTCGATGGTTAAAACTCAATTTATTATTTAACGGCCCTGTCACTGTTAGAGATCTGTTTGGTGAGATCAGAAATTGTTAAAGTTAATGTGAGTTTACTGTATCTGTTTTTATGGAAAAGACTCACTTGGAATTGTTTACAATTATGTTAATCACATTAATAATAATAAAAAAAGACATTCTAACAGGGTCATAAATAGAATTGATACCCTTAATTAGACACATTTGTGTCTTTAAGTTTAAAGACATTTAAATGAAAATAACATTTCACTTAAATTAATATATATCAATTATCAGCGCGTGTTAAAGGTGCATAGCCACGTTATTACAATTTCTTTTTATATATACGTCAGCAGCTCACTCTGGTTGCATACAAAGTTTTTTTGAAAGAGCATCGCGTCCTGCTGCCATATTAGTAGTTATTTTGGTGTTTCATCATTTGTTTTTGTTCAGTTTTTTAGTAAATAACGCCTTTAGTGTTTATTTACGATGCCCATGCACAGCAGGGATTAAAACAAGGACTTGGCTAATGGCTCTTAGCATCTCAAAGCAAAACAATGAAGTAAAGTCCAAGATCTAGTGGAAAAACTTTAAATAAATAAATAAATGTAATAGAAACAAAATGAATTCCAGAGGTAAAATACTGAAATGTCTCTGGGAATCCAGTCTGAACGTTGGTGTTCACTGAAGCGGACGCTAAACCTGCAGAGGCTCAGATGTGATGCAGAGTTGACTGACGTGAGAAAATGTTCTTATACGAGGCTCTTAAAGTTGCTTTAAGTCGGTTTATTTAATTAATAACGTTGGTTTTCAATTACTCCGAGCTGCTGCTTTACTGTGAGGCATTGCAGAGGGTCATGCCCAGTCCGGCTTTATTTTTATTCTTTTTATTAATTAAGCAAACCGGCATTGTGATAGTTCTGCGAAAGTGCCGCCAGATGGCGCCACCTCTGTTTATATCTCAGTCTCTCAGACTCAGACTTACTTTAATGATCCCAGGGGGAAATTATTTAATTTACATTAATTTAATTTAATAATATCTGGTCATCGTGCCCGGTGCTGAAACCGGTTTTCGGTCATTTTTTTTAAAGCATATAAAGTGGCTATGTACCTTAAAACCTCATATAACGATGGTAACAATTAGCACCTGTAGAGCCACACACTGTCCACCAGATGGCGCTGTTCAGACACATTTAGACAGATTCTCCATAAATCTGCTCCACTTGAGGACAGAAACATGTTAGCAGAGCTGCACACGTCACAGAAGTTTACACTAACCTCATAGTTTAAACACTATTTTTATTTAATGTTATGTAAATAAGTCTGGTACTGCCACCAACAGAAAACAGGAACATTTCCTAATAGGATTTCTCTTTTTTTATTTACCACCAAACTGTGCAGAAACATGTTTCATCATTATTTTCGTTTTATACGGGACCTCTGAAACACTTCTGAAGCCTTCATAGATGTTTTAAGGAGCTGCAGAGATTGTGTTTTGCCTTCTGTGAAGGTTGAGTTTACCTACAGGTTTTAAGCTCAGCCTCAGTGAAGCAGCTCAAGGTGGAGGAAAGAGCCGGTGAGATCTGCAGAGGTTCCTCTGATGAAACTCCCCTGGAGGACCTGAGCAGAAACGGGTCCAATGAGTGGAGAAAACACACCGGAGTCGTGCCAAAACTGTTAACATTTGCATAAAGAGATTAATGATTATCTGGGTAAGGAGTGGAGGATGGACATCAGTTTGTGTCTGTAGGAAAACATCTGCTGCAGAGTCAGAGTCAAACCTGTCGCCTCCAGATTACTCAAAGTTAAACCGATACCTCTGCACCAGTAACAGAAAGATGGATTCTTTAAATCATAAAGATAAGAAAACACCACAAACCAAAGATGGATGCTAAATTTTTCAGTTTAAGGTTCTGGCCGCCTGTCAAAGGAGCAGTATGAGAACATTTGTGCAGACTGTTGTTCCTACAGCTCACTTCACGAAGCGGAAATCTGCTTCTGAAATCTGAGGTTGTGTAAATTTAAACGGTACTGTCTGACCAGCTGATTGTTGTACAGAAAATCACAGAGTGGAACAAATCCTGTAAATTACACCAGTGCATCAATATTAACCTCTTCCATGTACTGATATTATGGACTAATAAATTATTTAAAAACAAACCTGGCTTTGGTCTGCACTGATTTGAGCTCATTTCCTGTTTGATTGTTCGAGGAATAAACCCCAACAAAGAGATAACATGAACAGAAAGCTTCTAGTCTTCCTGAGAAAGTGATTAACTGCTAAACCACATTATTATAAAAAAATATTTTAACGTTCATTTAATTAAGACACATCAACACTAATAATTTACCCGACAACTTTGACTATTTTAACAATTAAAATTTTAATTTAATAAGACCCTGTCCTTATAGGTGCTGCAAATTACCCAGAAGATGGGAGTCAAAATAAAAGACGTAGACGGTATTTTTTGGTAATTTATTTTCATATCAAAATAAAAATAAGAGAAAATTTCACAGTGAGCAAAGAAAAACTCAGGATAAGGAGGCGGTCTGTGGCAGAGATCCACATCTCTAGCTCTACACTGTGAGAAGAGCTTTTGCCACCATAAAAAACACAGAAATTCACCCGTAGTGCAGAAATCTATTAAAGGTTTTACACAGTGGGGGGGAAAAAAAACAAGCTGTAGAGAAATAAAACAGCTGAGAACAGACAAATCATCACATCAGAGCTCAGACACACAAACTCCTAACTTTACAGCGACTACAGCAGATCCAAGAAAAATAAACTTTCAATCATCGGTTCCTGAAAACGCTGAACGCAAAACTGACGGATTCTGCGGAAACAATTCCCAAAATATTTTTGTAGGGATGTAAAAAAAAATATATCAAAAAGTCCCGTTCTTTCATCTGAAGGGAGCAGAATTAAAACCTAGAAACATAAAGACTAAAGCGAAACTGGATGCCAGAGAAACAAATGGGATATTTCATCCTTCGGAAAATGAAGGTGATCGCTCTTTTAATGTCATCTGAGAAAAAACAGCGTCAACGTTTTCAAACTGCTCTGACTGGAAACAAGACGGATTATTATACGGATAACGGCTGCAGGAGCTGTCGGCAATTAGAGGCGAGGCGCCGGGGTCTACTTTCTGACGTGGATTAACACGCTTTGTCTTCTACATCTTCTAATTCAACTAATTTATAAAGTGGACTTGGCTACAGGATCCTCTTGCATGTGCTTTCTTACAGCAGCCAACTAGATTTTAGGGGAATATTATAGATTTAGCATGAAGAAAAATCCTTATCGGGGTCATTTCTGCTTTTTTAAAGTAAATACGTCCAGTTGCAGGGTTTTAACAGCAGGGGGCAGTGTTGGCTGCTTGTTCCTGAGCAGGTATGACATAAAAAGAGGCCAAAGAGATTCTGTTTGGGGTTATTCCTTCATAACTGCAGGTATTCATAACTTTTATTCTCCTAATTAATGCACTTCTTTGACTGATCTTATGCTTTATTAGAATCTGATCAATAAAAACACTTTTATGTGCCTTTTTAAAGCAGGAACCCACAGATGGACGTCAAAGCATGAAGAATCAGAGGGAAAAAAACTGAGATGTTTGTCTGTTCTGGTCGTTTATGCGTTTGTTGACAAGAAAAAAAAAAACTTGTGGGACGCTAACTTAAATAAATGCTAACTTTTTTTTATCTCAAAACTTTAAATTTGTGTCCAGAGGTCAGTAAAAAATTAGTTTAACGTGTTTCTGCTGCGTGTCACAACCCCCCCCCTCCCACCGCCAACAGGACAAACAGGAAAACATGATCACCAGAACACTTTAACCCAAACCTCTCTGCTATTAGTGAAAGAAAATTAGAGTTTACGTAAAAAATGTAAACAGACGATGGTTTCTGTGAGCCGAACCCCGACAAGGAGGAAAAAGCTCAACGTGTTCCTCTGTTCAGATCATCAGCGCCGCCATCGGGTTCCTGCCTCCAGAAGCTGAAATCTGAGGTTCTAACAACACAAGCACCAGCCGGAGGTCCGGAGAACCAGCTGTTCTTCCTCCGTCTGTTAGAGAGCGCCTCCCTGCTGGTGGGAAGTAGACACTGCACCCTGATGATTCCCGTTAGCGTCCAGTTCGTCCCGTCGAACCGGATCACAGCGGGTGTTCGGTTCTAATTACAAATGGCGAACAGAACCAGCGGTTCCTTGGCGTTTATCGGCCCGTTCCGGTTCTCCTGCTGGGTCAGCAGAAATTACCTGGACACATTTCCTGAAGTTGTTCCTGCAAAGTTGTTCCTGGTTTCACTCGGAGTCCGACAGGACGATGATCTCGTCCGGGTCACACTGAGTCGCTACGTTAACCTGCAAACACAGACAGGTGGCAGAAAAACGTTTATAATAAACACATTTAAAAGCTTAGGAGATGAAACGATGTTCTGTTCAGGGTTTCTCTCTTTTTATTGTAACATCTGGAATCATTGCTCTCTGCGCTTGTTAGCAGCCGGTGCTTATAAAGGATATTTTCTGTTTAGACGTCCTGTTGCACACAGACAGCAGAAAACACGACTTTCTTTCTAAAAGGCGTGGCTTGATACACGTCTTGTTTTGGTCTACAGTGCAAAGCTCCACCTAGTGGTGAAATCCCTTATTGCTCCTTTAATGTGATAAAACTTGATTTGATCGAAGGAAAAATTATTCTGAGGAAGTGCATTTGGTTCAGAATCTATAAATGATAAACATTTAATCATCTCAGGTTCAATCTTTTTAAAGAAACTGAACTTCAGGCATGTTTCTGTGAATGTGACAGACGTCATGAAGCTCCGCCGGTCTCTGTCTAAAGATAGCGAAGACGACTCCTGGTTAGTTTTATCTGGACCGATAACGCAGCATTTAGTTCCCCTTTAATGATTCTGCTGCATCAGTTTATCAGCAGCAACACAAACAGCAGTCTGGGTCCATTAGATAAGGTTCTGAACGGCGCTGCACCCAGAGCTGCTGGTGTCAACAGAAACTCACGAGGAGGCCCAAACATGAGGGCTTTAAACAGCCGACACGTCCAGAGGAGGAGAACTCAGGTGTCTCCACACCTACGGCTCCTTTACTTTGGGCCCAATCAGGTGTTTAGTTCATTAACCTGAAACTTTTTCGGCTGAGAAGACTGTTTATTCTACCGTATCCCATAATGCAATTGGTTCGTGGAGGTTGTTTCTGGCCTCACCCTGGTAAGGCGACTCTGTTCGTCTACACAAACGAACCGGATCCAGGAAGGACTCAGAGTTCCTTTAAACGGACCGAACGCTCCAGTTGTGAGAACCTCCTCACTGATACGCTCAAACATTTTATTTCTTATACATTACAGATTAAAAAAAGGCTATTTTTGCTGAGTTGAAAGGTTCTGTTCAGCTTCTCACGGTTCCATCTCTTTGCATCTCAGATCTTCCCAGAGATAAGTTCAACCACAGCAGGTCTTTTTTCTGTTTGCAGAGCAGAGCTGGCAGCACCAAACGGTTCTGATGAGGAAGTGAAACCTTTATTTTTAGGTTCTGTGAGAGTCAGTATGTCAGTAAACTAGCTGCTGATCATAAACATGTTCCTTCACTGTTTTACCTCCATGAACAGAGAAGCTAACCGTTATTAACCGGTTTTACTGACAGTACTTAGACCTAAATCCATTTGGGTTTCAGGCTTACAACCACAACCTGCTCATCGTGGGAGGGCAGTCATTCTCAGATCTGAATTTAACTTTCTTTAGCTTAAATAGGTAAGAAATTATAAAAAAAAAAGGTTTTATTAAAGCAGCAGCACTCATTTAGCTGGATATTTTCATTAAATCCGTTTTTTAATTCTGATTTTAGCTCCAAGTCAATGTTAACAAATAATATGAATCATAAAATGATTTAGCCAGTTTAGGCTTAACAACTACGCTCCATTTGGTTCTTTAAAGGTAATAAATTTATTCCCCAACTGGATGTCTAACCCGGGTCTCACACTGACTACGGTTCGGTCCTGATCCAGTTTGCCAACTCACACTATTCCTAGGGAAACTGAGGCTCCGGCTGCGTAAACTCTGGTCAGAACAGTTCATGTGGTCCTTCCTGTTGCTGTCCCTCATAAATGATTAAAAAACAACCAAAGTTTTAATTTTTCAGGGCAAAACTCGTTATCTATGCGCTTAAACGTTATGTTTCATCCTCCAAAAGCTCCTCTGTTTCCTCTGTGTCGCCATTTTGTTTACACCAGTCAAGTTAAGTTGCTGCTGTGATTTTATTCTGAAATTTACTGAAACTTTTTCCTGTCTAATGCCTAAAGTTTCCTGTTTGGATCGTGAAATTCAGGAGTTTGATCCGGGGACCGCTGTGGCGTCCGATCAAACTTCCTTCTTGCGGTATTTTTTGCCTCGGTAACCGGACCCACAACCACATGCAACACATTGATTTTTAACTATTTGGGTTTCTTGCAGCACCAGAACCGTATCTGCACCGTATTCAATATGAAACCGGGGTAATCGTGTAAAACAAGCGTGATTTCTACATTAACATTAAATGCATCTAAGGCATTTAAAGTGTTTTGTTTTAATCAACCTGCTTTAATTTCCTGTATTCTACCTAAACAACTCAGATCAACGGCTCCGTTTCTGCACCTTGTTTTTCTTGGGTGGCGGCGTCGACTGTAGTCTCGTGTTCGGGTCCTTGGTCGGCGTGCAGAGAACCGAGTATTCCTCCGTCTGAGGAGAACCGCAGCAGATGACACCCATGTCCAGAGGGATATCTGCATCGCTGCTGAGGAGGAGGAGGAGGAGGAGGAGGAAGGAGAACAAGTAGAGACTCAGCAGTGGATCAACAAAAAGCTTTAGATTAAAAGTAAATATTCCTCAGACTGAGAAAATAACTTTACTAAGAGGCAGTAAGATCCTGTTCAGAGTTAAAATCCTGCCGTCTTACCTGTCGTAGCTGATCTTCTGTTTGACGCTCTTGGAGTCGGGCGACGCAGTTTCCTCCCTCTTCCTCTTCTGGCTCCTGGTGAATCTGGGGCTGGGGGGCGGAGACGTACCGTTGGTCATCTGTGTGCCGCTCTCCTGAGGCTGAAGGATTCCCGTTGGTGGTGGCCGGTGATGACGGGACCTCTGAGGCGTCTTTAACGACCCGGCCGTCCGCCGCAGGATCCCCCGGCTGCTGATTGGACGCGTCCACGGGCTGATGGGAAGCTGCTGGGCTCCAATTGGGCGACGGCTGCTGCTCGTCGGTCTGCATGGACTCTGATTGGCTGGGGCTGTCTCTGGGGGAGGGGACGTCGGACATGGGGGACACCTGGGTGTCGTCGGAGACGCCGTCGTCTTCGTCCTTCAGGTTTTGCTCGCTGCTCGTAGAAACGCTGCCGGTCTGATCGTACGTCTGATCCTCCTTGTTTTCACCGTCGTCGCACGTCTCCTCCGCCTCGTTATCTTTGTCTTCCTCGTTGTCGTCTTCATCGTCATCATCTACAGAGAGAAGCATTTTAATGGGATTAATAAACATCTTTCTGCTGCTACAGCATCAAATGTCACATTTAGTCACAACCATAAACCAAAAGGTTTTTATTGTGGTTTTATGTGAGAGAACACTAAAAAGTGATGAAAATGAACTTTTAAAAATATGAAATCTATCCTCTGATATCCCTAAAGTTAATCCAGTCCATCACCAAATGGACTCCAGCTTTATTAGTTTAATGCCAGCATAAATCTCAGAGGTTTGTTAGAGAACATTAGAGATAAAACAGCATCATGAAGACCGAGGAGCCCAGCAGACGGTCAGGGAAGAAGTTCTGGTTTATTTTAAAGCAGCGTTAGGTTAGAAAAAACATCAGAGGCTCTGAACATCCTCCAGAGATCTGCTGAATCCATCATCTGAACACGAGGAGAGGATGGACCACCTGCAGACCTACCAGGACATGGACGTCCACCTGGACTGACAGAACAGCATCAATCAGATGCATCCGCTCTGCAGAAACCCACAGCTCAGGTGATTTGTAGTCCAGTGAAACACATTTTTGCTGCTTTTGTCTAAAAAAAACATGTGTTGTACTCACATGCAATTTCTCAATCTTCTTGGTACCGAGCAACAAAAATCTGCATATGTATGTCGACTTATGGTAGCATATAGACATTATTTAGAGTAGACGCCTCATGCTGGAGGGCATCCTGCGGCGCCGCCATATTGGATGGGTCTCTCCTACCCCAGGCTGGCATAGCAGCTAACAGGAGTAAACGCAGAGGGAGCAACTTTGACTGGATTTTCTGCATCTTATGGTCACAATAACCGGGGATAACTACTTAAAGTAGATCTAATGGTGCAGATCACCATTTAGGGCTGAGACTTGCTCTGAATATGAGTTTTACTTGGTGATAACAATGCAGAACAGATGGACCATAGTTTTATGCTTATTAATATTTTTATTGCTGTATTTCACAAACTAAAGCTGATTCACGCCAAATTAAGTACCATGGAGTTAGAGTACCAACACATGCAAGAAGTTGTGAAAAACAGTTATTTTTCCAAGGGTCTCCAGCTGCAGTTGCAAGTAAAGTAGTGTAAGACACCAAAACAACCTGGAAATTTTAAAGAGCACTTTTCCAGGCCTTAAAAAAAGTGTGCATGCACAGCACGCGAAAATATTAACAATTTATTGTTGGTGTGTTTATGGTGAACCTCAGGCGATCCATGCAAGATGTGAACTACATGTTCTGGACCGAGTGGATCCACGGCATCGGTTCAGACGCTAAAGATTAAATCTAAAGTTTGCAAAGATTAAAGTTGAGCATTACATGTAGCAATGATTATTTCACAGTTCTATCAGCGTCTCAACGGTTAAATCTGAACCTTTAATGGTAATCTTAATCCTCCACACGTCTTATTATCTCTTGATGCATGAAGGTGTGAATCAGGTCATCGCTCTGATCTTTATGGTCAGAATCAAACTTTACCAAAAAGTTAAAGATCTTAAAGGACATCTTGAGTCTAACCTGCGCCGTCCTGCTGAGTGCTGGCCTCGATCTCCTTCTCTATGTCTGTGTCTGAAGATTCGTCATCCTCCTCATCCTCATCTTCTTCCTCCTCATCCCCCGCCTTCGGAGCCAATCCGTTCACCTGCTTCGTCTTTGCTTCCTCTTCCGATTTTTGATTCTGGAAATAAAGAAAGTAGACTCAGATCTCTGCTGTCGTTGTTTACATTTTAAAGTGTTTAAAGTGTTTCTGTACAGGATTACCAACCACACCTTTAACTCAACCAACTATCTAGCTGGACAGATTCACAATTTGTACGTCATTTAGCATGAATTAAAACTTTATGAAGTTGTTCCAAGACCAAGACGGTCCAAACCCAGTAGGAAAATTTTCCATGTAGTTGAATTATCTTGCGTTACTGAGGCGGTTTCCTCCTTCACCTCTTTGTCGACTCTCTTGAGCCTCTCGTTCTCCTCGGTGTCGTCCTGCTTGACGGCGTATTTACTGATGACTTCCTCCAGGCGGGACAACGCCACTTCCCTGTTGGAGCGCAGCTTCTTCATCAGGGAGGGGTTACCCAGCGCCGGGTCTGTTGCTGCAGGACCAAAGAGACGAAAACACGATGAAAGGAGGAAACGGGACACTTAGAAATTCTGCAAAAATACAAAGTAATTTAAATGTTTTTGCTGCCCAGTGGAAGATCACTGCTGACTGAAGGACGGGTTGAATCTAAAGGACATATTTCACCATATTTTATGAAGCTGCAATGAATAATAAGCAGATTATTGTAACTGATTGGAAGTAAACTGTTAATTTTTGCACAGTAACAGTTAATTTCATATATTGTGGAATCACTAGCAGAGTCATTATAATATGACAATGTAGCACAATCCTACAGAAATGTGTCAGCATGACCTTTATCTGTTCCTGTATTACAACAACAGAGCTACAATCATTGGTGTTAAAAAAGTCTGATAAAGGCTCAGACTGCAGTGTTTTTATTGGAGTCATCACTTTTTCTCTTTTTGGACATTTCTGGGTTGTTTTAATGTGTTGTGGGAAAAATTACATCTAGTGGCAACATACTGCACACAGTAAAAAAAAATAAAAAAATAACATCACTACAGGAGGCACAGTTTTAGCCACTTTATACAATTTAAAAGGATATATTCCTCCACTTTATGACATGATATATCCTTTTTTTTGGCTCGAGGGCCGGATAAATATTCTTGACGGGCCAAATTAGGCCCGCGGGCCTTAAGTTTGACACGTGTTTTAGTGATGCTGTAAAAACACAAAACTAATTCTCTCGTTTGTTCCCATTTCCACCAACTCCATACAAAGTAATTACTCTAGCAACACAATAATGACGCAACCCTTATTTTTAAACTAATATTAAACTCTGATTAAAAAGTATTTCTTTTTTCTCTTTTTTTTCCTTTTTTCCCCTTTTTTTTCTTAAAAAAAAGGAGAAAAAAAGAAAAAAAAAGGGGAAAAAAGAAAAAAAGGGGAAAAAAAGAACAGGGTTCCTACAGCATAAGGCAAGTTAAACTCAAGACATTTTAAGACTTTTTAATGCCACTTGAAATAAAAAGTTAAGACCAACTTCACGATAAACAAGATAAACCTGGTTGCGACAACTTCACCCAAATGTTTATTTTAACATAAATCATTACTTTCTGGCTCAGTAAACATGTTAAAGATTTTGAAAAACATTCCATATACGAAGAAAGCTAAAAAACACACAAATTACAGATATATTTTTAACAACTACCGAACTGAATTCACAAACTTTGTTTTGTTCCCTACTAAAATAAACTATAAATCTGTTTTAAAAACCACAACATAACCAGTGCCAACTCTTTTTAACAGCTATGGTCCGGCCGCAACAGTTTTTATTGGTTCCGCTATCGGGACGGAACCAATAATGGTTACATTGAGCCGTTCAGTAAATTAAAAAAAATATAATTGTATCAATTATTTTACTGTTTGGTAAGGATTACAAAAATAAAATCCTATTTATGACCTGGTAACAATTTTAAGACCTAAGAAAGACCGATTTAAGACATTTTAATGCCAATTAAGGCCTTAGTTTTTTATTACAGAATTCAATGCCTTTTAAGACTTTTTAAGGATCCGCAGGAACCCTGAAGAAGAAAAAAAGGGAAAAAAAGAGAGAAAAAAAAAGTATCTTTGATTTTGAAGCGGCGTATGAGAAAAAAACGAGGGAAACTAAACAACAACCCAGCTTCACCTCCTGTCCTGCAGCCTAACCCATAAAGAAGAACTCGGCGTCAGAGCGCGGCGTCTCACCGGGCTTGTAGGCGTCGGTGAGGCGCGAGCCGAAGTTGTAGACCAGGTCGAGGTGGCGGCGCTCCTGCATGCGGCTGCCCGTCTCCCTGAAGGCCTCCTGGGCGAGCTGGTTCAGCTGCTTCCTGCTCAGACACAGGTTGTGGCGCTCGTTGGCCCGCAGCACCTGGTGCAGGATGTCCAGGTAGTCCGGCGGGTTCCTGTGCGCCTCGGGGCTGTTGATGAAGCGCTCGATCTGTGCAGCGGGACGACGGCGCATCTGATTAACCGCTGCTCTGTTAGAAACTGAAGCGTTTCAGGACGATGTAAAGCAGCTCACCCGCTTGTTGATCTCAGGGTAGCGGGTGCCCGTGTACTTGATCCTCTGCTCGATCACTCTGCCCGTCAGCGTGCTGCAGCCTTTCAGCTCACACAGCTTTTCATAAATCTTCATCATCTAGAGCAGAAGAAGAAAAGGCAAGGCAAGGCAAATTTATTTATATAGCACAATTCAGTACAGAGACAATGCAAAGTGCTTTACATGGTTAAAATATAGGAATAAAAGCAAGTAGGGATAGAATGTAGAAAAAACATTTGAAAACAGTAAAACAGTTTAACTAGAACAGTCAAAGGCAATTTTAAACAAATGTGTTTTTAATCTCGATTTAAAGGAACTCAGGCTTTCTGCACTTTTACAGTTTTCTGGAAGTTTGTTCCAGATAAGTGGAGCATAGGAACTAAATGCTGCTTCTCCGTGTGCCGTTAGACATATTTAAACAGTTGTTTTATGGTTTTTTAAAGCTGTAGCTGCCTCAGACCTTCCGCTTGAGTTTGTGCTCCTGGATGTAAGTCGAGTCTTCGGTCTCCATGTCGTCCAGACTGAGCTCGGCCTGCTGCAGACGGCAGATCTCATCGTTGTAAAGCTTCAGCAGGTTCTCCAGGTAAGCAATCTGAAATACACAGCAACAAATAAACCCATCAGTGATGATTTATTTTGAGCATTTTTGGGGAAAATTAGCATTTTAAGAAGACAGAGTTTCACCTGTTTCCTTAACGCCCTCCTGGCTTTTCGCTCTGCTTCTGGATTTTCCTCCCCGCCGTCTTCCTGCTCTCCTGAAGCGGAAGGCTTTTCCTCCTCCTCCTCCGGTTTCACCTCATCTTCCTCCTCGCTCGTCTTCCCCCTCGTCTTATCGTTGGCTTTGAGCGTTTGCTGACGGGATCCTGATTCGGACGCAGGCGGCTCCGCCTTGGTGAGGAGCTGCCGTTTCTTCAGGGCGTGCTGCTTGAGCACGGTGCACAGTTCGTTGATGTAGACGAAGGTCTTGGAGACGTTGTCCTGAGCGCGAGACAGACATTGTCCCAGCGTGTTCCTGAACTCCACGGAGCAAAGGTAGTCGGGGCAGGCCTTGGCATGTTTGGTTTGCAGGAAGGTCAGAACCTCTGGGCAGTCCTTGGTGAGCGGCGTGCAGTGCTGCACAAACTGCAGCAGGGCGGGAGGGAAAAAAGAAGCATTTACAGCTGGTTTTTAAAATTAAAATGATTAGAAACAGCAGAAAGAGTGAGATTTTCTACAGAATATTGTGAAAACGTATTAACTAGATTACATTTAAAAACAAAACATGCACAAATATAAAGCATTAAAAATAAAATTCCCCTCTTTAAATCATAAACAGTCTCAGAATAAACAGAATCAGTCACTAATTATCCACCTTTGCAGAGACTTTTGAAACAGGAAAGCAGCTGATTTATGTTTTTAATCATTAAAACACAGCAACCTGATGTTTGTGGGATAAAGCTTAGGTAGGGAGAGCTTTAATTAATCAACTATTATTATTTTATAGCGTAATCTAACAACAACAGCTGCTGACCAAAGTGCTTCAGACAAACACAAGATGAACATTTCTTGATGTGGTTTAAAAAAAATAATTTCTGTACAGGAGATTCTCCTAGACAGAAATGTGATCATAGAGTCTTTCTGATAGATCTTTAGCCAGAGGAAAATTTAATTAAATGTCATGAAGACATTTGTTTAACAAACCTGAGTTGTCTGCAAACAAAAAGGGAAACTGCCTCAACCTGGAGATCTGTGGGTGATTTGTGGGCGAATGCACCTGAAAAGGTGCATTTTCCACATAACTCACATGACTTCCCTTCTCATTAAACTCATGATTGTTCTATCTGTGTATTTTTATGTCTAATGTTGTTAATTTTTCATATACTGAAAACTGAATTAAGACATTTTTAAATACAAATAAATAAATAAAATCATGTGAAAACATGTATTTCTTAGATATTTTTTGGGACAATATCCTCTGAAATGGAGCATAGCTGTTCGAGAGGTGTTGAGAAAACAAGACCGTCTTTAACCTAGATTTGCTCCAGTGGAAAGAAAGTTTGTTCCATATTTTGGGTTCTGCCCCTGAAACCAGAAAACCAGAGTTGTTCTAGAAAGGCCGTGACTTAAGCAGCTCAGTCGTTCCCACGCTGTCATCAGAACAAGCTTCTCTCTGGCAGCGCTGCATGTTTAGTCTGTCTGGACTCATTTGGAGACGGAGATTATGCTACAGGTTAGCTAAGGTAATAGGCTGCACAATATCTGGCACATTCTTATTATCATTAAGCAACTGAACACTATAAAGTCTTTTTTGGCAGCAGCAGAGAACATCATAGATGATAATAATGTTATCTACCTGTTATTGGTGACATGCATTCATGTTCCCTCTGCCAGTAACATTTTTAATGCAGCAGAATTTGTTTAAGGAGAGTATTAAGAGGTTCTGATGAAGTCGTTAAAAACTACAAGTGAGGTTTTTTTTTGCTCAGACGTCAAACATAGCGGGATAAAACTGCTTCAATCAACCTGCAGCTGAGCCATAAAAAAAAGACTGAATCTGTTTACAGTTTAACCCAAAGCAGAAAGACGTTAATCCTGCTTTTCCAAGTACAGTCATTATTTATTTATTTATTTATCACGTCGCCATCGCAACACTCACCAACATTTTTGCAAATCAAATGTTTTGCCTAATATCCTGCAGGCCAACTAAGGAAATTACTGTTTGGTTTAGGAAACGTCAAACACAGACGAGGGATCAGAAAGTTGTTTTTATTTTGACTTATACGCCATAAATCTGCCATTAAACCAGCAACCCTTACCAAGATGGACACCAGTGTTTCCCCTAGCAACGCCGTGTTGAGGGGGCGGGGCTATTTTCTATCGTTGGATACGGAGGAGTTATGGCTGCTATCCTCACAACTCTGAAGGCGTTTAAAAAAAACCTGATATTTTAGCTTGTTTTACAGGTAGTTGTGAAATTGTAGAGAACAAAGGAGAAAATAAATCTGATATAATTATTAACTTAACAGTCTGGGTAGGATTGGGCAATACATAGACTTTAAAAATATTGAGATTTTGTAAAAAAGAGGTTTAAGATGATACTTTGTTGCTAATATCGAGATGGTCTATGATATGTTACAATTATATTTCTATGTATTCCAGAAGGTTATTTCTCAACCTTTTCTCATATTTAGTGACAGCTTTTTGTTAAAAAAATTGCCTGTCAGACATTTGGGATAAGGCTTTGATTTAGAGAAGACTTTTTATAATTCCTTTATGAAAAGAAAAACCTATCAAGATAAATATTATATATCGGCCTAAAGATATCAAGTTATTATTCTTAGTCCCTATCGGTCCGGAGGAGGAGAGGCGGTTGTTAAATATAACAAAGGAAACGCTGCAGGAAACGATTAGCAAATAAACAAAAATCTTTACACGTGTGTCTTGTGTATAAACATGTTACACGTGCTATTTTAATAAGGAATTGGTTGGAAAAACTGCAAAAAAAGTTTGAAAACTTTAGCTCTAAAGTGCTTCAGGTAGAACACAAATAAAAACAAAAGTATTTTTATTATCGTCTCACCTCATCGAACAGCTTCTGGTTCTCGATCTGCAGAACATTTGTGGTCTTGTTCGTCGGGGCAAAAGGCGAGTGGATGATGTGGGTCGTCTGCTGATTAGTAGCTGGAGACGCTTTTATAGCCTGATGCTTAGAGGATGAGATGGTGGCAGCAGAAGATGAAGCTTTGGGTCTCTCCTCTTCCTCATTAGTGTCGTCGTCGTCATCAAGGATTATGATCTTATCGGCCATCGAGGCGGGAGCCACCGCCATCTAAGTGCTGAATGGTTCTGCTTTCAGAAAATAGAAGTAGGGAGAAAATGATCAACAACAAGACCTCAAACAATCAACATAAGGAAATCAACAACAACTGACCTAGATTCACCAGTGAATGTTACAACATTTAAATTCTTTAGTAAAGGACACCAACAATAGCATAAAAGAATGCCAGATTCCATACCGTAAATGACCAAAACCCATAAAAACTCAGATTACTGATCAGCTCTCGCAGGAGGAGTAAAAAAAAGGACGCTGAATTTAATTTTGGGTAAAAGCGGAATTAAAAGCAGCTGTTTTTACTGCTGGAAATATATTCTCACTCACTGTATTCTCAGTCCCTTAAATAACATTTAATCTGAGCATTACAAAGGTTGAACATTTATGAAAGGTGAGCTGTTGAGCATTTTGTGGCTATAAAACTAAGAGCCTTTTGAAATAAATCAAAACTTTGGGAAACAACTTTTTAAAGGTTTCAGAGTAGCTTGGAATTCACCACAATTTACGCTTTTAAAACACTAAGATACAATATTATTTTGTAACCTTCACACATCATATTAGCATCAGTATAAATATTCTCTTGGTTGGGAATGTTTGCTTTGACCTACACTGCAAACAGTTGTAAACACTAATAAATTAGGATGTTCTACTGGATTCAAACCACTAACTACCTGGTGATGAGTAGAGCTTTGTGTCATTTAGGATGAGCCGATTCGATATGATTCTCGATACGTAGCTCAGCTTGATTTGACTCCCATATGGATATTTATTACTTTAAATTAATGTTCAGTCATTCAATCAACAAAACCAGCAAAATATTATATTTATGTCAAATTTATTGAACACTGATATATTAACAGGAAAATAAAGTGCATTTGGTTCAATGCATTTAATGTGTCTCAGAAACCAAAAATGTCCCAAACGTCTGATTTTAGGGACAAAGGCGCTTCTAAAATTCTCACTTCCTCTTCCTTGCTGTGAAAAATAATGGCCCGATGTGATCACGCCGCCTAGTGGTTGGGAGGTATATTGACATTGAAAGCCAGAATATTGATTATAAAATTGTTTTTAAAAACATCAAAATTAATCTTTGTATCGATTTTTATGCACAGCCCTAGTGATGAGGCGACCTCTCGATCTTCCGGTCTCATTCACTAAGGCCCGCCTCACCCAGTTTGTAAATTCGGCAGCACAGGAGGAAAACAATTATAAGAGACAAATGCCTCTTATAACATTGCATGTTATCTAAGCCATTACAAGGCCTTTGTTTTGGGCAGTAGTATAAAGCTTGTAGCTCCACATTATTCTAGACTTTTAGAAAGCTTCCTGGAGAAGAAGTGAAATGTCTTCAACTACGAAAAACAAGTCCAGTTGCTTTGTTTTTTTTTTTTTACTTTTTTTGGAGTAAGAGACAAAACACTTGGAATATACATATATTAAATTATAATTGGAATTCCAAGGGGAGGCACGCACTTATAACTCCATCCTAAAGCCTCCTGTAGTAAAACACGGAGTCCGCGCATCCCGTGTCGGCTGCATGCACGTGTCTATGGCGCATCCACTAATAAACGAGCCCCTCACTGAGTAATTAATGAATGTCGGGGGGCTGCACACACACTTATTCTATCTGTGTTTGTCTCCCCACAAACAAAACAGACCCACATTTCAGTGTCAAATAAGGAGTTGGCTTCTTGATACATTTGCCAGATGTTTCTAGGCGTCTACCAAGATAAACATTCCAGAACAATGTAAAGCTTTTAAACCCTAAACCTTTGTGAAGCTACCAACCATAAAACATCACGTGACTCTTGCCCTGGTATCCCACCAGAAGGTTGGGTGAATTTATAGCCTGAGGTGACTCTGAAGACTCCATGCTATGTACACTCCAGGCCACAAAGTTTAACAATAGTAGTTACAATTTAGGTAACTCTTACTTTCTTGATAAAATACATGATTAATACAAAAACTGATTATAAAGTTCTATAGCACAGGGAACCTGCAGCTTGATGTTGAATCTCATAATATAATCATATGAACACAACAAATATATAAACAGAAGCAGGTTACTAATGCTTGGCCTAATTAAATGAAATCAGTTAAAAACAGTAAATATTTCTGTAATGTTTATGTATGAATAATAACTCAATCTCAAATCATTATGGAAAAACCTAAAACCCAGAGACTTCTGATACAGAGTATTTATCAGTGTAATGGTGAGTCTAACAAACACTTGTAAACAAGCATTTAAACTCCCGAAAACATGTTGCAGCTCATTTCCTTTATTGATTTTTTTAGGATAACATCCAACAGCTAATTCGTTCTGGGGACTTCATAATATCTAAAGCTGTTTGAAGGTACAATCAGAATATTGTACCTACCAGTATTAAACGTTTTGAGGTTAATAGTAATAACTCCAGGGACAAATTAAGAGGCTTAAGGCTTTAACGTTAAAAAATGTCAGTAAAGAAAATAGAAACTTAAATAGGAAGTGAAACTGGTGGAAGATTCTAAACAAATCGTAAAGTAGTTTAAAAACAGCGTTGTTAAAGCGAGTTTAGGACACATAATGTACTCACCTGTTATTTAGGAGCTGCTAGACGAGAAAATAAAGACAGAAAGCGCTTCCCAGCAGCACATAATGGATATGCCGTTGGTTAGCTCATATTAGCATTACCAGCTAGTTAGCATTTTAACATTTACTGACCAAGTGAGAAATAAATTACTCCAGAAAAATGTTGGCGTATCGTATAATTAACTAATAAAACAAACACCAAATATAATATTTTATCGCCATGAAAAATTGCTACCCCTAATCACACGGCTTGGAAACTTAGCTATGTTGTCAAGCTAAAGACCCGCTAAACTCGGTCAACATCAGTGACGCTGATTGGTGGATAGATCAGTAAAACGGCCCGCTATTGGACAGTTGAGTGTGGACTTCTTTGAAATTTCCTTGAGGTTTATTTTCGCCTTAAAAGTGATTTACTGCCACCTGCTGGACACAATCACGAACAAGCAGTATACTGGCGTTATTTACAGCAATTTTTAACTAACTTACAATCCCCTGCATTATCATTATTTTATATTTTCCCACTTTATCTAATCTGAAGTTAAGTTAAAACATTTTGTTTGCACACTATTGTTGACTATAAGAGCCTAAATAAAAGGCAGGTTTGTACCGTGTGTATCCATGTTTTCCTGAGATGAAACGGTGACCTGCTCTGGATGTGAAGCTTTTTGGCGAGATAGCTGTGCAAATTGTTATCCGGGTTATGGCAACAGCAAACAGGCAAATAGGAAGTAAGATGGCAAGATGTATTCATGTAGACACACCCAAGAGTTTCCCAGCTGGACAAATTCAGAAGGATAATGTGTACAGACTTATTTTAAAAAGTACAAAAAACAATTTTATTGGTGAACACTGTTTCAGTTATTGGGAAAAGGTATGGATAAACTGGAGCAAAATTGTGAATTTTCAGAATGTAATTTGTGTACATGTAGTTAAAAGTCTGAAGAAGTGTAACTGTCGTTTTTTTTAATTGTGAAAAACATTGTAGTTGTAAAGTATTGCTCTCTGACTCCAAATTCACGGTTACAGTTCAAACTTTTGATCCAGATTTACCGTTACAGAAAACATATCCAAATTAAAAACATGATACTAATTCTGTGTATCCTCCATTGAGTTTATATTACATATTAAAGCCTTTAAAGCACATGTGGTCCGCAGGCCGACTCCGGCCCGTTAAGGGAATTTATCTGGCCCCCAAGAGCCAAAAAAAAGGCATATCATCTCATAAAGTAGAGGCGTATATCCTTTTAAATTGCATAAAGTGGCTAAAACTGTACCTCCTGTAGCAAATGTTGATTTTTTTTAGGTGTAGTAACAATTCTGCCACTAGATTTCACAACGCATTAAAACAACACAGAAATGTCCAAAAAGAAAAAAAGTGATGCAGAATGATGAGTTTAAAGTGTAACTCACCCCAATATTTTTGCAGATAAACTGTATAAACTGGACCTAAGGGTGCTACGTTTATGTTACTAGGAATTTTTCTATGTGAACTGAAATGAAATCATGAAATCAAAAGTATCTATAAGGGTGCAACCGGCCCTTTTAATGACTTCATGATGCCAAAGTGCTTCAATATAGAAATTAGTTTGACAGCCCTGCCTTAAACTAATTGAACATGCAAATGCTAAGAAACCTCTGAGTATTAATGAATATGATCTAGAACCGTAACATTTTTTAATTTATTTTACTGTTAATTTGTTTTTATTTCTTTCCCCACTTTGCCTACTTATCTACATTTGTTTGCATGTGGAAATTATCACTAGGATAATGATAAACAAGACAAATCTTGTTTGTATATAATTGTTGTGTTTGGTCTTTTTCTAATTAGGTCCTGAGTTGGATATTTGGGATTGTTTTTTGTTTTTGTTGTAATCTCTCGGCATTGCACTCTAAACCTGGGCTGATCTTCCTAAAATATCCACTTTCTAGACTTTTACCCTCAGCTCGACACTACAAAACACTGTTTACTAAAATTACACAGAGACAGATGCTTCCCCCAGGCTTACAGCACAATGGACACCTTTCAGCTTGATTAGTAAATGAAACTGCTATGAAACAAAGGAAGTATATTACAATTTCACAACCTACCTTTCTTTTTTATACAAAATGAAAGGTTTTATATTGTTTACCAAATGCCTGTACATTGTGAGCACTGTAAATAATGCTCGAAATATGCAAAGAATTCTGGCCAAATAAAGCTGATCTATATCTCTTAGTAGTATATTATTTAAAAAATGACAAGTTTTTTTCATTTTATCTTTGCAATTATTGTCTCTGCTTTTATATTTAGTTTAAAAACATAATTGTCTGCGTGCCCTAAATCAAAGTAAAAGATAAAAAAATGCAAACTCATGAAAGGAGCATCATGTTGCTTCTAGAACCTTAATGAAGCCATGAAGGTTCAATCATGCAGTGAAACGACTGAGTACAAACTGAAAATTAAACCCTTTCGAAACGGTTTTATTTTAAATAAAATTTCAAATTTAATAGCTGTCAAAGTTTCCCTGCATAAAACGAAGCAGTTTGTAAAACATTTTTCACATTTCCTTATTCAGAACATAATGCAGAATTCAGCCTGTGGGACCAAAACATTCAAGAACAAAAAGGTATAAACTGAAGATGAGCTTTAGCTGAAGAATAAAGTCACCAAACAAAGCTGACAGCGTTAATCTAAATTACTTTTGGGTCCAGTGTTTGTAACGAATTTGAAAAACAATGGAGAGACTTTGAAGCAAATATATACATATCAGTACAGATGGGTTTTCTAGATTATCTCCCCCACTATTAAGGAAATTCGTACCACAAAATGTTAGAAAAATACAAACAGTAAATTCTGCATAAGTTTCCCACCAGGCAGTAAAAACAGAGAGAAAGAAAAATCTGCATGAAGGTGGAGCTGCTGCCAAAATCCCATTAAGGTATGAAACGTGTCACTTCCAATCAGTCGACTTCTTTTATCTTTACTTTTCTTTCTGTAAGGAGCAGAAAAACAGGATCCATCAGGTAAAATACAACAGAAACTCGCTGACATATGGAAAAATATGCATTTTATAAAAAAACAGGTTTTACTAAACTTTCCTACCTTATTTGGTTCATCAGCTTTATTTGAGCCTATAAGAAGAAAAAGAAAACAGTTAGATCAGAAAATAATCTGAATATTTGAATTAGCTGCAAATAAAAAATGCATTTTGTTTTATTTAAACGGCTGAAATGTTCCTTCCTACCGGATCCGGTAAAAGTCCACGACACAAACTTGATGAGGCCGTAGAGGACGAGCGCCACACCGACCATCGCCATGGAGTCCTCGATGGACGGACTGCTGAACCCTGAGGAGACAAAATTTACTCCTTTTATTTCCTGTCAATTTATTTCATTTTTACAGGATGTATTTTAAACTTCTTTGTACATCCTGTCGGTTTTCTGTATGTTTTTATCTGTAATATGAACCCTTTGTGAACCCTGGTGTGGTATCTAAATCCAAACTGACTATCATGCAAATTTGTTTTTTGAACAGTTTTTTTTTCATTTGTCCAATTATACAATTCATTTTAGTAATATTTATGGAAGTGTGTTTTATAATTGCTTTAGGATGTTTTAAACAAGGCCTTACAATGATTTAAGTTCTCAAAATTACACAACAGATCCCAAATTTCCATTATGAAGCCAAAACAGAAAAGCTTTCTTTGAACCTAATGATAATTAGCTTTTAGCACCATTTTAGCAACTTTAACTCTGGGTAGTTTCTTTCTGTCAGTCTCTCATTCCTTGATATTATTCTTTAAAACTGGTTTTTAGTTCACTGACATTTTGAGCCATGTTTCTGCAGAACTCTTAACAAAGCATTTTGATAACTTTGACTAGGCCATTGCAGCACCTTCGTTCTTTTAATTTATAGCCGTTTTTTTTTTTTTTTTTAGATTCGTTCCTGATTTTTTGCACAATTGTCCATCACATGGTCCAGTTAGACCCCGTGCTTCAGCTGTTTAACTGATCCCGTTATATTTTAGTCTAAAATACTATATTATGGTTTAAAGAGGAGTTCATGATCAAGACAATCACTGCAAAGTGTCCAGGTGCCAAAACAAGCCCTAAATCATCACTCCTCCACCGCCGTGCATCACAGCTGGTATAAGATGTTGGTGCTGATATGCTCTGCTCCTTCTCTACCTTATGGCCAAACATCTCTACGTTGGTCTCGTATATCTACAGGAAATCACTGTAGAAATCTTCTGGTTCATCCAGATACAGCTTTGCAAACCTAATTTTTGCTGCCATATAGTTTCAAAAGAGAAACATTCTCCTTTAATCCGTCCAAAGCCTCCATAGTTGTTCAGTCTTTCTTTTTTGTGAACTTTTACCCAGAACGTTGTAACTTAACCGTCCAAATGCTGTAAATTGGGCTGAACTTAGAGTTAAATTTCTTTTAACCATGATTATATGATATTTTTCTTGTCTTGGCTTCACACCAAAGTGTTAAAAACTGCAGAAGAACCAGTTTTTATCTGATTAAGTCGTTCAGCGTGCGTTCCTCCGGGTTACCGATAGCGTTGAGCGTCACGCTGGCCCGCCGCGTCCCCCCCGCGTGAACAGCAACGCAGGTGACCTCTCCTCCGCGGCCCAGGTCCATTTTGGACGTGTCCAGCTCCAGCCGGCTGCTCTGGCTGTAGGTGCCGTCCCAGGCCTGCCGGTGTCCCGACATGCTGCCTGATCCCAGAGACCGGGACTTCCCGTCGGCACCTTTAAACTCCCAGCTCAGCTCCAGGGGGAGGGGGGCGAAGCCCGAAGCTTCACACTGGACCTGTACCCTCTGACCCGGAGCAGCGAGGGGCAGCGGGGAGGGGTGGATGGAGAGGGATGGAGGTTCTGGGTGGAAAGGAGAGAAAACACTATTGAGGTTTTTTCTTTTGGATAAACTTTACAAACACAAGGACACTCTCACAAACAACTACAGGTGCTTAGAGATTCACCTCTATACAGGAAGCCCATATTTATCTTTTTACCAAAACTGCAAGTTTTTAAAAAAGGTTGGGAGGATGTAATGACTAATATTAACCTACATGGCTAGAATGCAAAAGGAAGGAAAACTGTCATTCTATTGAACTTTTTACTGACCCTTTGTTTTTCTATCATCCGTATATATTGTTATTGAATTATTGTCCAGCCCTATATTAAATAATACGACATATACTTCAGCGATGGTATCAAGGTGTTACTTTATTGTATCTGTAATTCTAAGTTATATCCGTTGGTTGTGCTGTTCTTTTTACATCTCTCTTTGCAGGTGATGAAGCAGACTGAAGACCTTTTATCATTCTCTACCTTTTATCTCCTCTTTCTTTCACCTTTTCTCCTTTTTTTTTTCTTGTTTTTCTTTTCCTCTTCTACTTTCTCATTGTAGTGTCCATATAACATGAAATACTCCCTGCATGAATTATAATAAAACTATTTACATGCATAAATCAAGAGGAGCACTGTGGTGAAAGCAGTAAGGCTCCACTTGTGAAAGTAAAATCTGTTGGGCTCTTATTACCACATTGCCAGACAGGACACTACAAAAAATAAAATAAAAAATAAAAAATGACTGGGTAAATGCCTTTTATTAAGTTACGATAAGTTTTTTTCCTCCATCATGATACAATATATATATATATATATATATATATATATATATATATATATATATATATACTATAGACAGTGATGTTTACTCCTTGATTCATGCTGGTCAAGACGAATTACCATTTAAATTTGATATAAAAGTCGCACCTGAATAAAGTCGCAGGATCGGCCAAACTACGAAAAAAACTGCAACTTATAGTCCGAAGAATACGGTTCCATCCAGAAAATGTCTGTAGTACTACTCCAGACGTTTGAATTAAGAAAATTTCCTGGATGGGAAGCGAAAAGTCTTCAAACTTCAGAAAAAAGTCCAGTTGTTTTGTTTTTTTACTTTTTTTGAATGATAATGACCTGGATGACTGAGAACCGTCACCAGCAGAAAAACACGGTATTTCAAATAAACACTGATTGCTGAACATTGGCTAAAAAAAGTCCAGTTTATCACTCACCAACGATCTCCAGCTCCATGGCCACCTGAGCGAGCAGGTAGGGCAGGTAGACGGTGCAGATGTAGGTGCCGGCGTGTCGGACCTTGGCCTCCTCTATGACCAGCGAGGCGTTTCCTCTCTCATGCAGAGCCTGGAAGTCCAGAGACACGCCGCGCTCCTGAGAGTCGGCCAGGCGGTCCATCTTCCCGTCGTAGGCCAGGACCAGCCGGCCGTCGCCTCGGGTCTGGTACCGCCACTCCACGGCGAAACCCGAGGCGGACAGAGGAGTGGACGGGTCGACCCAGAAGCTGCAGTCCAGCGTGACGGGTTCACCGAGTCTGGACTTGGCCGACATGGTTTTACTGGTGATGCTCAGGATCACTGAGGAAACAGGAAACAGGAGTCAGACGGAACCGAGTTCTGATTGGCTGATTCTGGACCGGAGGAGGTTCTTACCGTCGTGTTCTTTACTTCCTGTCGGGGCTCGGGAGATGGTGGAGACGCCGAGGTGCTTGTCGAGGTTCTGGAAGGAGGCGGAGAACCAGTCAGCCTGCAGGTAAGGGGGGCTGAGGGCGGGTTCTGTCAGCGAGGCGACCCATTTGATGCTGGAGGGCTGCGGCAGGAAGGGGTTGATCTCACACTGCGGCTTCTTGATGGAGCCTCTGGGAGGGTTGAGGGACGGATGGCAGAGGGTGGCGGAGGGGTCTGAGGGCGGAGGAGACGAGACGTTAGGGTGTGTTCAGGGTCCGGATGAAGCATGGAGGCAGCTGGGCTAAAGCTTTGGGTTCTTAAGTTTTTAAATATCATTCAGAAACCTAAATACTTTATCTGGATGTTACAGGATAGAGCAACAACTAGCAGTGCATTACTAACCTGACGCCGCCAGATAGATTTGCTCCGCATATCCATCTGGAAACCTTCCGTTGAAGTAATTTTGGGAAGGGGCGAAAATACTGGTTAGCTGATTGGCCTATGTTGGTGATAGACGGGCCAAATGAACCAATCAGATCAACGAAGCATATGATGTACTCGTCAACAACCACAAGCCAAGCTACTCTTGCTGCTGCAGGTAAAGGCTCGTTAGCTCAGCAAAGAAATACTCTGTAATTCCGATAAAACTTGCTCGATAGCCACGCTAACGCTAGTTTCATCGGCTGAAGCCGCCATGTTCTTTAGACTGAACTGTCGCGCTTCCCGTTGCGTCACACCTCAACCCGCCTCAAAGCCAACGCTGATTGGACGTTCGTTTGGTGAACAGCTCCAAATTTTCTTTAACAGAGAGTAGCCAGACTGATCTGCGAGTGAAACCTTGAAAGCTCGCGAGATCAGGGTGGTCTCACGAGGCTAGTGCATTACTAGGTCTTAAAAGAACTTTTTTTTTTTTTTTTTACAGAAATTAAAATAAAAGAGCAACTTGTAATCAGGCCTTCTTAATTGATAATTTGTAGGAAAATATTTTTCAGTAATGAATGATTTGAAATTTTCTCTCTCTGCTTCGCACATCTGGTGACAGCTTAAGGTTCTTAAGTTTTTAAAGATCATACAGAAACCTAAATACTTTATCTGGATGTTACAGGATAGAGCAACAACTAGCAGTGCTTAACTAGGTTTTAAAAGAAAACTGGATCATTTTAAAGTTTTTTTACACAAATCCAAATAAAAACAGGTGGAGAGCAACTTGTAATCAGGACTTTTGAGTTGATAATTTATAGATAAATATTTTGCAGTAATGACTGATTTGTGTTTTTTCAAAAAAGACAAAAGTTTCTAGTGACAGAAACTTTCCCCCATTCATCTTCCTGAAGCTTAGATTGGATGGAAAAAATCAGTGAACATCGATTTTTCATCTGTCTGTTTGCAGATTCTCATTTTGGTTTAGATCTGGACTTTGACTAGGCCATTCTAGCACAATCTGCTTTCATCTGAGCCGTTCTGCTGCAGCTCTGGCTGAATGTTTAGGGTCCGGCTGGAAGGTGAACCTCCAGCTCCAGACTAAACTGGTTTTCTTCCAGGACTCTCCAGGATTTAACTGAATCCATCTTCCCGTCACTCTGATCAGCTTCCCTGTCTCTGCTGAAGAAAAGCCTCCCCACAGGATGATGCTGCTACCGCCGTGTTTCATAGCTGGGTTTGCTTGTTTAAGGTGCTAGTTTCTGACCAAACGTAGCCTCTTGAACGTAGGCAAAAAGTTACAGTTTTATTTATTAATTTAGGTGTAAATTATTAACAGGTTTCCTGTTAAGGGGTTCTCCGACCATAGCAGTGGATCTCTGCAGCTCTGGCTGCTTCAGCGCTCCTCTTCCCCAACCTGCCAGTCATGATGGACGTCCAGGTCCTGGTACGTCTACAGTCGGTCCATTCTCTCTCTCTCTGTTCAGATGATGGACTCAACAGAACTCTGTGAGATGTTTAAAGCTAATTATGTTGTTTTAGGACCTAATCCTGCTGTAAGCTTCTCCACATATTTCTCTTTGACCATCTGCTGTGCCATCTAGTCTCTGGTTTTACACCAATGTTCTCTCTAACTCCTTCATGACACTGCAATTATAAACTAGTATTCTATTTAGTAATGAAAAAAGATGTAGATTCAGTTGGAAGCACTCGATTTCATTAAGGATCATCAGAGTAGAGGTGTTAAGAGGTAGTTTATGCAGAAATATGGAGAATTGTCTTTGCAGGAACATATTCACCGTTGTCTAAGGTTAGACACAGATAAATGTTGTATTTTTGACACATTTGTTAGATAAAAGAAACGAAGTAGAGATTTGTTCCCACTAACGGGTAGAAGATGAACGTCTAGCTGCACATGGTGTTCAGATTCATGCACTAACCTGTTATAACATAAACTCTGCTGGGGTTGATGTCGGCTGGAGCGCGCTGAGCTTCTGCAGCCTCACTCTGTGCGTCCGTCCTGATGTGCAGCAGAGATTTCTCCTGCGTTGTGGCTCCTGTTAGACCTCCTCCTCTGCCCGGCTTCTCCTGCACGAACCAGCACTCCATCACGGGGCAGGTGGAGCTGCATGCTTCAAACACGAGAGATTCAACAAAATTACTGTGGATGAGTTAAGAAACAGCTAAATAACTACAGACCAAAGGAGCTCATGAAGGTTTTTGTGTCCATTTAATTCTAGCAAATCTGTTAAATATGAACCACCCAAAACCTTCAGGCTTCGGCAAAAGGGTGTTCATTTTTGAGTATAACGCCAAGTCCAAGTTTATATTTAATATATATTAAAATTAGCAAAGATGGCTTTATATATGGAAAAACAAAAGGTTTGTAAAGGTTTTGCCAGAGTCCAGACATGATGTCAACCTAAGATGGACAGCAGATCGTCTCACAGTGCTGATAGATATGAAGTTTTCCCAGACGGAGAGGGTAAATATTGATAAGTCAAGAAGTCCTGTTGTGTTAGACTCCTACCAAAGGAGACTGAATGCTGGAACTGAGTCAGAAAGGGCATCAACAAAGTATTAGTTAAAGGGTCTGTGCACATTTTAGCAACCAGGCTGTTGCCATTTGCCGTTTAGAGTGTGTCCTTTAAAGTGCAAGTCTTTGTTTACATCTCATTTTATGGGTTATAAAGAAATGCTACATTTTATTGTTAAAAAAAAGACAATTTGTCTTAGTCGATTAATTGAAAAATCTGTCAGTGGATTAATTGAGGATTAGCTGTTGCAGTGCCAGCCCAGAACAGTTATTAAACCACAAAGAAAGTTGCTTGTTTCAGCAATAAATGCCCCTCCCCCAGGCAATAAAAGAAAAGTAAAAGTGCAATAAGCTTCAGCCCTAAAAGGTTTGATCTATGCCTCTCATGTCTGTTATCACTTTCAAAATCCACCTTTAGTTATTCTGCTTTTTCTGTACATCAATATCAGTAATACTATATTTCATTATTTTATTTAGCATATTCAGTAGTTTGTTGTAAACGTTACTTAAGCATTAATGGCATTAGTTCTAGCTGAACACTTAATGGTTACGCGTAACGCGACGCACACCAGACTTCATGTATAAATACCGATTTTTACAAATTATTCACATTCTGAGTGAAAAAACAAAGCCTAGAGTCATTCATTTGAGGTTTTACCATTTTTAGGAACATTAGGCTAAATTCGGCACGTATATGGATCGCAACTATTAATGCATTGGTTACGTTATTACATCTGGTTTGTAATTTGTATAGAATTAGCTGAGTTCAGCCGAAGCTCAGTTTTGACTGAGATCCACCTGTTTACCAGGACGGAAGTGCAGTTACTGAATGCACACATTTATCTTCATGTTTCCTGCAGACAGTAAAAAGCAGCAGAAATTATGTTATTAGCTTACCTTGGATAAAGCCGATGAAGGCGATAATAGAGAGTTTATAAATTGTAGAAAGCTCCGTCATGGTTTCCCAAGCTACCTTCTTTCTCTGGTGCCTTTCTTTCCGATCATCGACACCCAGAGCAAAGTAGATTTAATGGCTGGTTTTTCCCCGTGAAAACCCAGCAGAACCATTTTAGTTTCACTTTCACAGACAACGTCACATAGCTTGGAACATATAAACACAATTAATAAAAATAAAATAAAAAAATAATAAAAAAATAAATTTAAATAAGATATGTGAAAACTAAACTGAAACTACATTAAGAGAGAACGTTGTAACTTTTTTTTAAATTGACCTTCGCAGTAATTTCATTTGGAGAGGAAGTAGTTGTTAAAGGCCACCACTAGAGGGCGACACATATCCACAAATGAGTTGACAACTGCCAGATTGGGTCGCGTTCCATACCTTTGTCTATCATCACTCTTACGTCTTTAATCTACAGTTGTGCTAATTAACACACTAAAAACTAATGTTATTCTATTTTATATTTAACAACCTTTATAATAACTTTACTGATTTTATCACAAAGTTTATTTAGAAACGAAATACTAACAGGAGCAGAAAGAAAAGGGAGCACAGTATCCGAGTGGAATCCGGCCTTGAAGCGCCTGAGGTGAAATAAGGACAAGAGAAACAGAAACAATGGGAACCAACACAAAAAGTACTCTGCTTATATCTTGGACACCCCACAACACATTTTACATCCACATTTGTCATTTTTTTAATGGTATATTGATTGTTTTATTATTACTTTTAATCTAAACCGGCCTGCCTCATAGAAACACAATCTTATTTTTAACAGGGGCCTGTTATATATAAAGTTACACATTTAATACTGGGAATGGTAGATAAAAAAAAAATCTGAGCTATGCAATATATGTTCCTGTTGATGTTAGATTTGATGACTTTCACTAAATTTTAAGCATGCTTTATTTGTCAGCTCAGTTGAACCTCAGTTGAAGTTTTTAAGACATTTTCTGTGCTTTGTTTCTGTATGCATGGCTGGAGAAATGTGGTTAAACTGGGCAGTCGATAAGCTTCTCTGTTCTGGCAGAGGCAAACCACACAGTAACCAAGGTGATGAATTTCTTCCGGGTTTGTGTGCCAATGCTTGCATGAATTGTTCAGACTCAAGAAAACAAAACCTAACAAAGTGACATGTGGCTTCCCAGAAAGAAGCTCAGAGGGATGTGCTCAGGCAGCCCAGATGGTGGCGCTCCAACATCACCAGTAACCATGATCAGTTGATCTGGTGATTGTTCATTATAACCTTGGCTGTTGCTAAAGTCATGTCAGGTAAGTTGTTCTGCCACATTCCAGGGAAACAGCAGCTGTGTTTACAGAGAAACAGGGTTTGAGTTTGGCTGGAATAAAAACAGCTTCTGTGTGACTCACTGGTCTGATAATTACGTCATCTGTTTCTATATATAAAAAAAACTACAGCATCAAAGTTTTATTCTTAAGAAAGTTTTCTATATGATACATATTTAGAAGTCCTCTAAATTGACAATATATAATTTATTTTTATTATTTTTTTAAATTTATTTTCAGTTTCTTTGAGCAAAAATACAAGTAAGATTTACCTTGAAATGTTAAGACATTTTAGTAGTGCTGAAAAGGAGTAGGTAGAAGTTCTGAGAACTTATAAGAACCTACCCCCAATTACAATATTCATGTCATGTAACATATGCAGTCTTTTGATAAAAGGCATTACAAATCAAAGCACAGTTACATAAATACGGTGTCTTATTTTAAAGCAATTGTACAAAAGAAGATATCTAGCAGTACTTACTGAAAATGTTAGAAATGATCACATTTAAATGTTAGGGCTACATGCATATTTTTTAAAGATGACATATTTATACCTGCTTTTAAATCGTCTTAGCGTGGTACTCCTTTTTATTTCTACATCTAACCCATTCCACAACACAATTCCTGCTTGGCAGAGCCCCAGACTTTTATATGACAATATAAAATTTATTCATAGGATTTGTATGTTAATATTTAACAATTTAAGTGTGCAAATACCAGACGCTTCAGAGATGTTTGCCTGTCCGCCATTTTAAAGCAAAATGTAGTACGGCACAAAATGGCAACGCGGCTGCTGCACCTTTACTACCTGTCAAGACATGTCTTCCTGTGCAAATCAGATAAAACTAACCTATGTTTAGCAGCAAAACGAAACGACGCATAACTTGATCCTGAAGAATCATGTTTCAAAGGAAAGACACCTTTCTTTTTTACTGCAGCGGCACATTCCAATAAGAATGTCTTCTGCATTTAGCTATCACCTTTGCTGTAAGCTGCTGTGGAGCGTTATAAAGCTCACGTTGAGCATTCTGTCCAGGGCCAGTGGCAGAGCCAGGCTTTTATATCAGGTGGAGCAGAGGGGGTCCACAGATAAAGACAGGGGTCTACAGCCTGCAGCCCCAGAGCAACATGTGGCTCTTTGGCCCCTCCGCCGTGGCTCTTATAAAACCAAAAACATTTTTAATTAAAGACTATAGGAAAGAGTGATTTTAGCAGTGTTTTGCATGTTTTTCCCCAATATATGTATTAAATATCTATAGCTGAAGGGCAACGAGGCACAAAGATTTTAAAAGCAATCTAATTTTTTAAGGCTTCAATCTGTGCTTTATATTTTCATGTGGGCTACCTATCTTTCTCCATTTTCCACACTTATGGAAAGGGCTCACTCAACTGTCATTGTTGTACAAAAGACGTTTTCCTAATTGAAAATGCTGAGTTTGCTCTCTAAGGAAACCCAGCAGGTTGCATCAAGTCTCTCCAAGCAGCATTCACTCCTCCTGAAAGAGCGTCGAGCCACAGTGGACAGTCGTCTGCATTGTTGATGGCTTTGCAGCAATCCCTCATACTGAGCATGCATGAAGCGACAGTGGAGAGGAAAACTCCCCTTTAACAGGGAGGAGAACCTCCAGCAGAACCAGAACCAGGCTCAGTGTGAACGCTCATCTGCCTCCACCCACTGGGGCTTAGAGAAGACAGAGCAGAGACACAGAAAGCACAGAAGCTCACATTGACCCAGGATTACTTTCTATGTTAGAGAAGACAGAGCAGAGACACAGAAAGCTCAGAAGCTCACATTGACCCAGGAGTACTTTCTATGTTAGATGGTAATAGAGGATGATCTGCCTCCCCTGATGATGTCACAGCTAACAGAACACCAGACCAGGTGTACCTTCTATGAAGAAAAAAATGACAGAAAACAAAAAGTTAAAAGCTTAAATAACAACAAACAGTGCAACAGCATTTAAAAGACTGGAAACAGGCAGTAGGAATAGAACTGATCAAGAATGACCGTTTTCTGTGGCTGTTATCTCCACTGAGACTGAGAGACTCTTAAAACTAAAAGAAAAAGGAAAACTTTTACAACCTAGTCCGAGAGCTTTTTGTGGAGAAGGATAGATGCATTGACTTCATAGACAAATAATGGTAAGACCAGAAATGGTTAAGATTAAATGAGACTAAGTAAAAAAAAAAGTTTATGACAATATGTTGCCATGAAATGAATTATTTTAATTTTCCTATCCTCTTGATGGACATTCTGTATTAAAATTGCCCCACAATTAAAAGTTTAAAAAACAATCAAATTTCTCTGAAAGCGAAAATTTTAATTATGCTGCATCTGTTTTGGTTTCTGAGTGAAAGAGAGGAATGTTGATGAAACATTACCAGTAGTCTGTCAATGCAAGTGATTTTGTCGTTTTGAGTTCTTAAAATTGTAAATCTGACTCCAGAGGACTCGGTGCCTCACCAGCCATGAATCTCACCAGACGTCGCTGTGAGAGAGGAAGAAAAGATGTGCATCAGTATATTTAAATTATTGTTTCAACTATGCAGTTTAAATTTCAGTGTTTCCATTTTTTGCTGTTTAAAACTTCATGCAAGTGAAAAAATATTTTTTTTCCAAGTAATGAGTGAACAGAACGAACAGTTTGATCAAGTAGTTCATTGTTAACCTTTTAATAAATCCTGACTAGTCTACAAGACAAGGATTTATTGTCTTTTCTTTAATTTCCTGTTTGAACTCTTGTAAAAACAAAATATTTGGAACATTTTCTGTTTAGAAGGATCTCACAGTCAGATGTGTGTAGTTTAAACTAGAGTGTACATCTCACTGGAGAAAGCTACTGCGCTCAAACTTTAAGACTATAACCATTATTTTATTGAATAGGGCCAAGTATTAAATCCAGACACATGAGATTAAAAAGACTAACTTGAACTTTGACAAATAAAACAATATTGACATTATTGCTTGTTTTACCAGGAAGCTAAACCTAAATTATAACAGACGTTCCTGGCATTGATGAAGACGGCGGTAAAATCCCGGGATATAATGGGTCAAAGGTCACCAAAACTTGTCATCTGAGGTCATTAAGTGGTTAGAAGAAGCAGATCCTACTTTCATTTTCATTCTGTCCAGCAGCTAAATATCCTCAGGATGTTTGTGACGTCAGCAGTCAGACTATTTTTCTATTGGTTCAGATTCATGTTGACGCCCCTTTTTATATTCTAAATGAGGGAAATTCTCTGGAGCTAGAGGATCAGTCTGTGGAAGAAGACAACAAAGTTTGAGGCTGTTCTGAATGATAAAATGACAAAAATTATCCTTCTGCTTCTCCTGGGAATACACAGCACTGCTGCTGGTAGGTTAGCAGTAGATTTTAAATTTTTTTATCTTATTTTCTACAAATGTTATAAATTAATATAGATGGAAATGTACAGTTCTAGTATATTTCTGGTTTATTATGTTTACCAAACCCATCTCTAACATTTAATCAGTTGGTTCTATAAATAAATATAATTTAGGAATGGAAGTAATGTCCAGCATTTTAATACAAATCTAAAGTAGCTACACTATTTGTCCTGTTTCTGTTATTTTCTCTAGTAAATATAAAAGGCAGAAATGTTTGAACATAGAAGAAATACACTGCTCCCAAGAAATATGTCAAATTATATATTATTAATATAGATTATCTTATTTATTGTATAATTCAAAAGGAATGTCTTGTTCATATATATATATATATATATATATATATATATATATATATATATATATATATATATATATATATATATATATATATATATATCCATCCATCCATTTTCTGATCTGCTTAATCCCTCATGGGGTCGCGGGGGTTGCTGGTGCCTATCTCCAGCATTCACTGGGCGAGAGGCGGGGTACCCCCTGGACAGGTCTATATATATATATATATATATATATATATATATATATATATATATATATATATATATATATATATATATATATGTACATATAAACATCTAAATATTTTAAGTTGTGGTGCCCTAAATTATTCTATATTAAAACGTTGCTTGCATAAAGTTTGTATGCTTATTCTTTACATAAAAGTTAATATCTAACTAAACTCAAAGATAACTTTTCTGAAAGGAAACAGGGTAGACACGAATCCTTTAGAGCCTGAAATGTTTCAGGATTCGAGGTCAATGAGCGATTACATTATTTTAAATAAAATTATGTGGATATGTACAACACAGGAGGCACATGGCACAGAGCAGGGTGCTTATGTCCTGGAAAGACTGCAAGGTTCTGGGTTTGAATCCCACTGGCTGACACTCTTGGTACTGGAGCTTGTCCCAGGCCAATTAAGAATTACAGTTCTTTTGCACATTTAAACCTCAGTTTCCCTCATCCAAACTGTAAAGCAATAAAACCTCTTCTGTTTGTTGTTTTGTATCGTCCACCAGGCCCTTGCTCTCGGTTGTATAATCTTATCTAGTGTTAAACATTGACAAGGTTATTATAGTTGGGGATTTTAACATTCATGCATGCACTGAATGTGATAACCTTAGTGTAGCCTTTAAACCTATCTTTGTGTCATAGCTCTTCTTAGCTCTCAGCAGTGATGACATTATGGGATTCTCTCTGTTTGGACGCAGTAGAGCTTTCTGAGTTATCTAAAAATTTAGCTTCATCTACACCTTCTACTTCTATGTTAGATCCAATCCCAACCAAGTTATTTAGGGAGGTGTTCCCTTTGATCAATGCCCTCATTTTAGATATGATTATTCTGTCCTTAGTAAATGGATATGTACCACAGGCTTTTAAAGTAGCTGTTAACTTTATTTATTTATTTATATATATTTATTTACTCTTGATCAAGACGACTTAATAAATTATAGACCTATATCTAATCTTCTTTTCCTGTCTGAAATTCTTGAGAAAGTAGTTGCTAATCAATTTGTGAACATTTATAATAATAATTGAACTTTATTGATCTCACAATGGAGAAATTCACTTGTGCATCTTAACCCATCCCCTTGGGGAGCAGTGGGCTGCCACTGTGCGGCGCCTGGGGAGCAATTGGGGGTTAAGGTTCTTGCTCAGGGACCCAGAATGGCAGCTTGTGGGAGTTGAACTCAGAACCTCGGGGACCGAAGCTCTGTGCTCTAACCACTCGGCCACCACTCCCCATTTACAAAGTAATGACCTACTTGAGGAGTTTCAGTCAGGCTTCAGAGCTCATCATAGCACTGAAACAGCTCTGGTGAAGGTCACTAATGATATTCTCATGGCCTCAGATAATGGACTTGTGTCTGTACTTGTCCTGTTAGATCTCAGTGCTGCATTTGATACAGTTGATCATAATATTCTCCTACAAAGACTTGAACATACTGTAGGGATTAAGGGGAAAGCATTAGGCTGGTTTAAATCACTTCGCTCTCAGACTGCAGGTCTGCTGGTGGTTCCTAGAGTCTCTAAAAGTAGAATGGGAGGCAGATCCTTTAGCTATCAGGCTCCTCTACTGTGGAACCAACTCCCACTTCAAAAAGTGACTAGAAACAAATCCACCAACTCTTTGTGTGTTAATGACGAATTTATGTGAAAGACACCAATTGGTCTGCTGTTAGTGTCTAGAGGCAGCTGGGAAGGGGCTGCTGTGAGACTGCGGTGAAGTTGGTATTGGGATGGACATTGGATATTCATACTCCACAGCTTCAACAGCCAACAGAAAGAGAGCGGCAGCCCCAGATCAGCCTCCCTGTATTGCCTAGAACAGGACGCAGACGCCGCTGAAGCCGAGGAGCACGAATGTCGACTGTCCAACCTAGAACTAAGTTCATCACTGCTGCTGTGTACTTCCCTCTCTGCTGAAGGCTCTGGCCTGCTGGGTTCCACAAGCCTCCCTCAACCACTGGGGACGAGGGGGAAGAGGGGGTAAAAAATCCTCCACTTCTCCATCTGTATAATCTGACCCAATCTGTATAATATGATTGAACTTGACTTTGTAAAGTGCCTTGAGATGACATGTTTCATGATTTGGCGCTATATAAATAAAATTGAATTGAATTGAATTTCAAAAGACTGAACCGTGGTTCAGTTATGCTGGTACGTACCTACCAGCATAGCTCTGCTGACTCTCCATGATTCAATATGGCATATCAATCTTGGCAGATGACCGTTCTCCTCCCTGTTAAAGGGGAGTTTTCCTCTCCACTGTCGCTTCATGCATGCTCAGTATGAGGGATTGCTGCAAAGCCATCAACAATGCAGACGACTGTCCACTGTGGCTCTACGCTCTTTCAGGAGGAGTGAATGCTGCTTGGAGAGACTTGATGCAACCTGCTGGGTTTCCTTAGAGAGGAAACTTTCTCACCAACCTGGAGGATCTGATGGAGTCTGACTTTGGAAAGAGCCTTGAGATGATGTGTTGTGAATTGGTGCTATATACACAAAATCTAATTTAATTGAACTGAATTGAAATTTTCAGAGTTTCCAGATTTTATACCTAAATACATCATTAATTTTCAAAAAGGGAAAAAGTATTTTGAACAATAAAGAGTGAGCCCTTTCCAAAAGTATGGAAAGTGGTGAAAGATAGATTGATCAGATTCAATACATAAGTGTCTTCAGATAACTGAACTGTGTTGTGAAATGCTATGTAATAAAACTTGAATTGAAATTAATCGAATGTCACATATTTTCCAAACTCATCTCTAACATTAAATCGTTTGATTCTAATAATAGATATAATTTTGGAAACCAAGTAATGTCCAGCATTTTACTATTAAGCTAAACCACACTACTTGTCCTCATCTTTCAGGTTTTTCCTCTATAGTAAATGTAACTGGGTTGCTATTGTACTTTGTTATAATTACACAAAATATGTTTTGTTAGTTCTTCTAAGCCTGTGACTTTAGGAGTGGGACCCCCTTCTCTTTATTTCTTCTTTGGTGGTAAATTTGTTGTTAAATTGTTTTTGCCCCCTTGGTTCTCCCCTTTTGTGATCTTGTCCAGAATGAGAGATGGGTGCTGCTTCTTTTTGTTTTTTTATCAAAACACATCCAGTTTATTTATAGATTTATTAAGTATATTTATGTTGCCGCCGTCATTGCCATACATGTATCACCCTAAAATGTTAATATTGGAGTGAATGTATGGCTATAAGGCAAAAGGGATTAATTTTAGCTTTGTTGTACATTTCGCTTGTGTAGGACTTGGAGCAGACAGTTCATAACTGTTTATTCTGTTTACTGTTATAACTGAAACTGTCACAACAATTCCTTCCCTTATAACCAGCACAACACAGAACAGAACTACTTACATAAACATAAAATGGCAGAAACTTTTGAACGTGGAAGGGGGACACTGCTTTCATGAAAAATGTTGTTATATTTTTTATTGTGGATTGTTTCAGTTATTGCAACCTTTTGCACTTTCCGCTTACAGTGATGCTGTACCATTTTTATTAATTAATTTTGTAACTATTTGAACTTATGACTATAAGGATGTACATCATAATCTATTTAAGTCATTAATAAAAGGATAAAAGCTCAATCTATGTAGTCATGTTTGATCTTCCAGCAATTTTAAGCCTCAGCAGTTGGACCTGATTATTGGTTCAATAAAAGGCTAAAAGCTGTTGATATAAACCCCCATCATGACTTTGCTTTTAATAATATCAACTGTAGTCAATATATTTTACTTACTTTTTAAATCAGCTCATCATTCAAACGAAAATTTATCTTAAAACCAAATAGAATTTGACATTGTTTGTAACGTTTATTCTTTGTTGAGTGGTGATAATATTGTTAATATTATAAATATTTTTTTTACATATAAATATGTTATATGTAAAAAAAATAAATATCTTATTTGTCCAAGAAACTAAACATCTGATTATTTTAAATCATAGTACACCAAAATAACTTAATGTTAAAAAGTTTCTTGCATAAAGTTTCGTACCTTTCAGAGTGGCCTTTTATTGTGGACAGTCTAAGGCACACCTGTGCACTAATCATGGTGTCTAATCAGCATCTTGATCTAGCACATCTGTGAAGTGGGATAGATTATCTCAGCAAAGGAAAAGTGCTCACTATCACAGATTTAGACGGTTTGTGAACAACATTTGAGGGAAATGGTGATATTTTGTATGCAGATTTTTTTTTAGATTTTTGGGTTCATCTCATAAAAAATGGGAGCAAAACCAAAAGTGTTTATATTTTTGTTGAGTGTATTTATTTATACAATATTTTATATCAAATAATATATTTTTTAGAAATCTTAAAAAGGAAAACACTATTATTATTATTATTATTATTATTATTATTATTATTATTATTATTATTATTATTATTATTATTATGTTATGTTTCATTTGACTCGTACACAAAAAATGTGAAGGGGCGAATGAAATTATTTTGGTCTTATTTTCTCATCTTAAATCACAATCTTGTCTTTTTTCCAGTGACCCACTCCCTGAAGTATTTCTACACGGCTTCGTCTAACGTCCAAAACTTCCCAGAGTTTGTGATTGTTGGTTTGGTTGATGATGTTCAGATGATTTACTGTGACAGCAACATCCGAATATGTGAGCCCAGACAGGACTGGATGAAGGAGAAGACTGATAAGTGGTACTGGGAGAGAGAGACTTGGAAATATGAATCTTTCCGGCAGACCTTCAAAGCCAATGTTGAAATTGCAAAGTCACGCTTCAACCAAAGTGGAGGTTTGTCTGTTTCTCACTATTTTAAGTTTTATTAGGGCATTAATAAGTAGAAAATAGAAAAATTGCCAAGATTAAATTAACTTTATTAAGATGACTTTCCCTATATTAATCTATATAATGTTGAATTAATCACTTATAGGAAGAATATATTTAATAAATATTTGCCTAGAAGCAAAAGCTAAACTAGTATTTACGTAACAGCAGGCATATAATCCTCAAAGTGTTTACTGGTAATATTAAAGACGATTTAACACAATAAAAAATGTTTTATTGAATCAACTTGAAAATTGGCTCTTACTTAACAGTCACCAGTACATAAAATAATAAATATTGTGTAATCTTATTAAATATTATTCCCAACAATTTCGGACATCTCTATTGTTTACTGATGATAATTAGAATAGCTTGGGGATGTTTTTAGTAGTTTAGGGTTTTTTATGTCAGTACTGTATTTCTCTGATTTATTAGATAATCTGTGTGGTGTTTAAAGATGGAAGATTTCCACTCATGATTAATTTCTGCTTCAGTTTGCGGGAAAACCTTGAAGCTAAACTTTATTAATTAGTGTCAACAGAACATTGTGAGCAATCTGTCTGTCCTGACATCCACAGAGCGATGTTCTGTACATCCATCCATTTTCTTACTCGCTTTATCCTTCAAAGGGTCATGAGGGGTTGCTGGTGCTTATCTCCAGGAGTTCAAGGGGCGAGAGGCGGGGTACACCCTGGACAGGTTGCCAGTCTAGTCTAGATTTAAAGGTCCACATGTTCATGTTCATCTGAGTCATTTTAAATTAAACTACCTTTAATCAGTGGAGATAAACTGCAGACAGTAAATCTGTTCATGATGAAGGTTTTGTATGGATGATGATAAATAACATAACTTTTTATCTGCAGGTTCTAGTAGTTTCTCTGTTTCTCTTTAATATGTCTGTGTTGTAGGAAAAACAGTTGTTTTGTGTTCATTAATGTGAACTGATATTAAAAGAGAAAAATACAAAATCCCATTTTAGTTTTCTGCATTCTCTGTCTTTAGGTGTCCACATTTACCAGAAAATGTACGGCTGTGAGTGGGATGACCAGACTGGAGAGGTTACTGGTTATCGACAGTATGGCTATGATGGAGAAGACTTCCTAACATGGGACACGATGGAAAACAGATGGATCGCTCCAAAACAACAAGCTGAAATTACTACAAACAGATGGAACAATGATGGAGCTGATCTGGAGAAGTACAAGAACTACCTGACCCAGAGATGTCCTGAATGGCTGAAGAAGTATGTTGACTATGGATGGAGCTCTCTGATGAGAACAGGTATTAAATCACATATGCTGATTTTATTTGTATGAATTATTTTAATATTTTATTAAAACCACCAAATGGGAATTTCTTTAACTCTCCTCTAAATACTGATTTCTTCACCACATTGTTGATTAAATGACTCAGTTCTGTTTGTTTTTCTGAGGCTGGTCTCTGCCTCTGAATTATAACCAGTTTAAATTTCTTGTGTCTCCATCTGCAGATCTTCCATCAGTCTCCTTCCTCCAGAAGTCTTCCTCGTCTCCAGTCAGCTGCCACGCTACAGGTTTCTACCCCAACAGAGCAGAGATGTTCTGGAGGAAAGATGGAGAGGAGGTTCATGATGGTGTGGTCAAAGGAGAGATCCTCCCTAACAATGATGGGACCTTCCAGATGAGCGTTGACATCGATCTGTCATCTGTTAAACCTGGAGACTGGAACAAGTATGAATGTGTGTTTTTGTTCTCTGGAGTCAATAAAGACATCACCCATCGACTGGAGAAAGCAAGAATGAACCCTGAAAGTAAGTAATACAGTAAAGAGCCACATTTGTTTATGGGTGAATATCTACCGATGTCAAACTTGTATCTGATTTACTTGTCTCCTTAAATTTAGGGCTTAGAACAGAAGTAACCTTCCTTTTGGGATCATTATAAAAGTCAAAGATAGAAGAGATAAATGTCAGTTTCAATAAAAGGTTTCAGTTTTATTTTTTTTAAGGTTTTAGTATATGTTAGACTGTATTTAACCATCCACTGCATTGACTGAATTAACACATTTAGAACACTTGGAAATTCAAGAGTATTATTGTTGAATTAACCTCTCACAATTACAGTAACTGAAAAAAAAGCTGAGGTGTGATGGTGTCAGAAAAGCAAAAGATTCAGTTTTATTTGTATAGCACCAATTCATGATACATATCATCTCAAGACTCTTTCCAAAGTCAGACTCCATCAGATCCTCCAGATTGGTCAAAAAGTTTCCTCTCTAAGGAAACCCAGCAGGTTGCATCAAGTCTCTCCAAGCAGCATTCACTCCTCCTGAAAGAGCGTAGAGCCACAGTGGACAGTCGTCTGCATTGTTGATGGCTTTGCAGCAATCCCTCATACTGAGCATGCATGAAGCGACAGTGGAGAGGAAAACTCCCCCTTAACAGGGAGGAGAACCTCCAGCAGAACCAGAACCAGGCTCAGTGTGAACGCTCATCTGCCTCGACCCACTGGGGCTTAGAGAAGACAGAGCAGAGACACAGAAAGCACAGAAGCTCACATTGACCCAGGAGTACTTTCTTTGTTAGATGGTAATAGTGGATGATCTGCCTCCCGTGGATGATGTCACAGCTGACAGAACACCAGACCAGGAGTACCTTCTATGAAGAAAAAAAAGAATGACAGAACAAAAAGTTTTAATAACAAAAAAAAAATGCAAATTGGAGAGCAGTAGGAGAACTCAGCAGAGTGAGAGAAATAGGCCCTGATGTCCTCCAGTAGCCTCAGCCTATAGCAGCATAACTATAGAGGTAGCTCAGGGTAACTCTGACTATAAGCTTTGTCAAAAAGGAAAGTTTTAAGCCAACGCTAAAAAATGACAACCATGTTAACAGTCTATTGGAAAAAAAAGTTGAGTTGGTGGTGCTTACTTTTTATGATTAGTCTTAAAAGTAGACGGGGTGTCTGCCTCAGGGACCGAAACTGGGAGTTGGTTCCACAGGAGAGGAGCCTGATAGCTAAAGGATCTGCCTCCCATTCTACTTTTAGACACTCTAGGAACCACCAGCAGACCTGCAGTCTGAGAGCGAAGTGCTCTGTTAGGAACATACGGGGTAATCAGAGCTCTGATATATGATGGAGCTTGATTATTAGGGGCTTTATACGTTAGAAGAAGAATTTTAAATTCTATTCTTGATTTAACAGGAAGCCTATGAAGGGAAGCTAAAATTGGAAAAGAACAAAGCTAAAACCTGGTGATGATGTTCAGATAAACTGGGTTAAGAGACACAAACAAACATGACACACATAAATCTGACCTGATTCGTCTTCTCAACAGCGAATAGCAACATGGTGATCAACATTCTTGTTGCAGCTGCAACTGTCATTGGTCTCATTGGCCTTATTGGTGTGATTGGGTTCTTTCTTTACAAGAAGATGAAAGGTGAGAAATGGACATTTTATCTTTATTTTAGTGAGTTTTGATTAATGAGAAATAGACCTGATTTAAACATTAATCCTCATTTAGACATAAATCAATGACACGACACGTAGCCATAATTTAGACCCCTATATTTCTCCTGGGTTTGGACTAAGTGAGACATCCAGTTCTAAATGGGGTTTAAATTTAGACTTCGGTCAGAAGAAATGTAAACCATAAAAAGAAAGCTTAAACAGGAAGTCAAAGACAACTTCATTTTACTAAGTATGAATGATTTTCATCCTTCTGACCAGGTATGACACTGTGGTAAAAATATTATATAGTGCAGGAAAATAATCACTTTTTTTCTTAATTTGAGAGAAGAAAAATAAAGGAGTAGTGGTAAATATGTTGAGTCATTATTTGTTCTGTAATTGAAGATGGAGATATTTGGAAACATGCATTTGATATAAAGAGTCTTTAAACATCTGTGCTGTCCAAGCTGGTGTTTGCTGAATCTCACCAGAGATACATTTGATTTTGTTTTCATAAAAAGTTAAAATGCTAGTTGATCAGCATTAATTCTAATTTACAGACAGAACCTCTGCCTCATGCAGCATCTCCTCTGTGTCTCAGACTGTAACACAGACATTATTCGGCATTCAGAGAAAATCTCCAAGGCAGATAAAAAAGGATAGGACTAGGGAATAATTTATGAATTTTTATACATTGCCTGAATCCACACAGCATACTTTAATTTCTATCAAAAAGACAGTTATCAGGGGCACACAGTGAATAAGTGATTCAAGTTGTGTGTGAATCACATTCAGGGAATTCTTTTGGTGTAACAGTTTTAAAAACTATATTTACATTGCATTTATGTCCCACTTTGTAATCCAGGGTGAAATCACCGGCAGCTTTCTGCATGCCTTACACCAGGGTTTGCCAAAGTGTAGTGTTGATGAGTGGAGCAGAGCAGCAGGAGGAAACTGGCCAGCCACAAAAAACACCAGAACAGAGTCTGGCTGTCATGACTCCACGATCAATAACATGTAGAGGAAACCCTGATTTCTAATAGTAGAAAAAACATAAAATAATAAAACCATTTAGAATTACTAATTCTAAAAAAAAGATACAAAATATCTTTATTGCTCCACGATGGGAAAATTTGGACATGGCCGTGGCAAAAAAATCACAGTTACACACTAGATCAGGAATGAAAAACAAGCTAATCTAAAGTTAAGTTCTAAAGCAATGGAGAATGAACTTCAGAAAGACAAAAAATAAAAATAAGAAGTATTTCACAATTATGGATAATACTGCATATTGCAGCATAATCAGATAAAAAATGCAATATTGAAGGTAAACAAAAAAAATGCACCAGCTAGTTCGCACGATGTGAGAATATATCAATATATTAATCTATGCAATATGCATGATGTACAATCAACACTTCAGAGTAGATAAACCATATTCAAATGGACATTAGCATCTGATACATTGTCCATTAATTATATTATTTTGCTGCAATGGGTCCAGGGGGCATCCCTTGACAGCGCTGGTCCTCCTAATGAGTTTATCCCTCTGGCTACTAACATAGCTCACCACCATCAGGGTGTGAATGTGTGTGTGTGAATGAGTGAATGACTGGTATTTTGGTGTCGTCGGACTTGATAAAGCACTATACAAGTACATTTACCGTTTTACCATTTTTACTGTTACAGCTGTCCAGAACACTGGACCTCCAGAGAAAACCAAGTTTCTGCTTGAAGCCTGAAAAAAAGAAACAGACGAACACAAAGAAGTGAGTTGATCAATGTTGAAAAAAGTTGTACAAGACATGAGCTGTTTATAACATGTTTTATTACCTAAATATTGAAAAAGAAAGTTTTCAAATCGACTTTTAACTTAGATTTGCAAAATCAATGCATGCAGAAATGTAATTATGTAAAATGATGCTGCAGTTAATGGAGGGATCTTCTAGATCTTAATGAGCTGCTACATCTGGTTGAACAATAGGAAACATGATCGAGCTAGAAAGCTGCTGGTTGAAACAGATAAGAAGATTTTAAAAAATGCGTCGGCATTGCGGTGGCTGGGGGATTTCCTCGGGGTCGTCTCTCCTCTTTCCTCGGGGGGGGGGGGGGGGTTGTAGATTTCCTGTGAAGGCCCCTCTCGGGCGCACTGCTTTGGGGGCCCCTTTGGGAGTCCGGGGTTACGGGTCCCCTGACCCCTGCCTCTGTGCTCGCGGAAGGTGGGTCTTCGGTTCTCCACAATCACTATCAAGCTATTTCCTTCTGGATAATTTTCACCTAAACT